>NW_024424564.1:35891419-35944862 GCF_017311325.1 Ursus maritimus | reverse complement strand
TACTATTGGTGTCATTTCTTTCTTAAGAATTTGGCAGAATTAAGAGATTCATACCAAAAGTTGTCTCTAGGTTGGGTTAGAATGGGGAAGAAATGGAGATCTGTTGGCTTTTGTTCTAATTCTGACACAAGTGAAATTGGTTTTGACTAGGTTGGTAGCATGGGAAGAGAAAGGACAAATAATAGCAATATTGACCTTTTGACTTATATAGCATTTTATAGCTCATACATTGCTTTTATTTGATTTTTACAGTGATCTTGGTG
The DNA here is from genome assembly GCF_017311325.1 of Ursus maritimus. Classification (NCBI taxonomy): domain Eukaryota; kingdom Metazoa; phylum Chordata; class Mammalia; order Carnivora; family Ursidae; genus Ursus; species Ursus maritimus. The sequence goes on along the minus strand of NW_024424564.1, from coordinate 35,944,599 downwards.
AGTAGAAGATTTAAGGAACGGGTGAGTTGAAGAGAACTACATGTAGGGTTTGGCTTTTAAGTTACTGAGAGATTACTGGTGCCACTGACTTAAGTAGGGATGTCAGGTTCTTTCTTTTTTCCTTTCTTGTTGAAGAAGGATTACTGAACATATACGTTTATTATCTTCTTCCTTGAACCACCTTTGAATGAAAGAAGAAATGTAAAAACAAAAATCAGTGGTGATGCTAGAAATCAGGGAGTATCACCTAAGAAGACCATAATTCCTTTATCTGTAAAATGATAGGCTTAGATTAAGTGATTGCTGTATTTTTCAGATTTCTAAATTTCTGTTAATTAGAAATAGGCACAAATTCACATCTTCTTATGGTGATTTATTTCATAGAAGAGACCTGGGAGAGCAAGTATTAGAGTCTTACCTTTGACAATTACTTTTTTGATAAATTATTTTTTTTTAAACAATTTACTCTTAACACAATACTACATTTTTAGGAAAAGGCATTGGAATCAGGGACAATGGTGTTAAAAATGCTAAGAAAAAAATCAACATTTAAGCCAGAATGCGAGCCACATAAATCACTGCTTGGGACAGCAAATAAGCAAACAAATCAATGTAGTTAATCTTAATACAATAAATCTTGGCTCAAATATGAAGAAAATGGAGTATTGGGGAAATATGGCAGAGAACAAAGTTAATTCTGATAAAAGTGAGGAAAAGTAGGTGAGCAAAAAAAAAAAAAAAAGCTCCTCTAAGTTCTATATGTTTGATAAACATAGGCTTGGTACTTCTATAATAGGGCCATAAAAACTATCTTGGTAAAGGGTAGTTTCATTTGAAGTATTTGTATTTTTCAGTTGTGAAGACCAGGCACAAAGGTGGTTTCAGCTCCACATCAGGGATTCTTAGGTTGCCAGCAGTAGAAACCAACTCTAGCTAAGGAATCGAAAGAGGAATTTATTGGGAAGTTACTGGGTGGTTCACAGAATTAAAGAAAGGGCTCAAGACCAGGCTAAGGGCAGCATTAGGTGTCTAAACAGCAGGAAAACAGTATGGAGGTTCCTCAGGACATTACAAGTAGAGCTACCCTATGACCCAGCGATTGCACTACTGGGTATTTACCCCAAAGATACAGATGTAGTGAAAAGAGGGGGCACATGCATCCCAGTGTTCATAGCAGCAATGTCCAAATTAGCCAAACTGTGGAAGGAGCTGAAATGTCCTTCAGTGGATGAATGGATAAAGTGGAATGGAATGAGAATGAGAAATGGAATATTTCTCAGCTATCAGAAAGGATGAATATCTACCATTTACATTGACATGGATGGAACTGGAGGGTATTATTCTAAGTGAAATAAGTCAATCAGAGAAACAATAATCATATGGTTTCACTCATATGTGGAACATAAGGAATAGTGCAGAGGACAATAGAGGAAGAGAGGGAAAAACTGAATGGGAAGAAATCAGAGAGTGAGATAAACTATATGAGACTCTTGACTCTGAGAAACAAACTGAGGGTTGTGGAAAGGAAGGTGGGTGGGGGGATGGGGTAACTGGGTGATGGACCTTAAAGAGGGCATGTGGGGGCGCCTGGGTGGCTCAGTCATTAAGCGTCTGCCTTTGGCCCAGGGCGTGATCCCAGGGTCCTGGGATCAAGCCCCACATCAGGCTCCCTGTTCTGCTGGGAGCCTGCTTCTTCCTCTCCCACTCCCCCTGCTTGTGTTCCCTCTCTCGCTGGCTGTCTCGCTCTCTGTCAAAAAAAAAAAAGAAAAAAAGAAAAAAAAAACCCTGCATCTTTATTTATTTATTTATTTTTTTAAATGATTTTTTATTATATTATGTTAGTCACCATACAGTACATCCCCGGTTTCCGATGTAAGGCTCGATGATTCATTAGTTGTGTATAACACCCAGTGCACCATGCATGTATGCGGCCTCCTTACTACCCATCACCGGTCTATCCCATTCCCCCACCCCCTCCCTCTGAAGTCCTCAGTTTGTTTCTCATAGTCCATAGTCTCTCATGTTTCATTCCCCTTCTGATTACCCCCCCTTTCTTTATCCCTTTCTTCCCCTACCGATCATCCCTAGTTCTTATGTTCCATAGATGAGAGAAATCATATGATAGTTGTCTTTCTCTGCTTGACTTATTTCACTTAGCATTATTCTCCAGTGCTGTCCATGTTGTAGCAAATGTTGAGCTTCGTTCTTTCTGATAGCTGAGTAATATTCCATTGTATATATGGACCACAACTTCTTAATCCAGTCATCTGTTGAAGGGCATCTCGGCTCCTTCCACGATTTAGCTATTGTGGACATTGCTGCTATGAACATTGGGGTGCATATGGCCCTTCTCTTCACTACGTCTGTATCTTTGGGGTAAATACCCAGTAGTGCAATGGCTGGATCATAGGGTAGCTCAATTTTTAACTTTTTAAGGGACCTCCACACTGTTTTCCAGAGTGGCTGTACCAACTTGCATTCCCACCAACAATGTAGGAGGGATCCCCTTTCTCCACATCCTCTCCAACAATTGTTGTTTCTTGCCTTGTCTATTTTTGCCATTCTAACTGGCGTAAGGTGGTATCTCAGTGTGGTTTTGATTTGAATTTCCTTGATGGCTAATGATTTTGAACATTTTTTCATGTGTCTGTTAGCCATTTGTATGTCTTCATTGGAAAAGTGTCTGTTCATATCTTCTGCCCATTTTTTGATTTGTTTATTTGTTTCTCGAAGAACCTGCATCTTTAAAAAAAAAAAAGAAGAGGGCATGTGATGTGATGAGTGCTGTGTGTTATACTCAACTAATGAATCATTGAACGTTATATCAAAAACTATCGATGTAGTATACCTTGGCTAATTGAATTTAAAAACAAAAAACAAAAAAACAATCAGCAGGGTTTCTCGTCCTGTCAGAGCTCCAGTTCTGTGATGTCCTTAAGCTACTCCACTTAAGATCTAAATTTTGGAGACCATTTCCTTGGCAGAGCTTGGATTATTAGTCATCCCTGTTTAAAAGGAAGGCAGGGCACATTGATTTTGGTCCCAACGAGAATGAATACAATAGAGAAGAGGGAAGTCTGTGAAATGAAATGGAGTGTTGTTACCAAAAGAAGGAAGAAATGAATTATAAGCAACCAGCTCCCCAGAGTCGTTTACTGTGTAGTCCAAGTTGAGGCATACGTCTAAGTAAAAGAACTCCTAATTTAGATGGAATAAAGACCAAAAAACTGCACAAAACCCCCCAACCACCTTTTTTGGATGGCTTCTAATCTAGGTTCTGTCTGCCTACTTTTCCAGCTTCTATTGAGTAAGTAGATGACTTCATAAATTTGCTTTATGTCAAGACCCTTTTCCTCTGCTTCTTAGTTTCCTTCAGAGGTATAGTTACATGTAAACAAATTTCTAAAAACTGTGACTTGCAACTCTCACTTGACTGCTAAGCATTCACAGCTGCCAGGATTCCCCAACTACTCTTTTCCACACTGTCCAGGATGTCTTGGCACTGACTGCTTCTAGAACTAAGACCGAGACTGGTGGACTTCTTCAAACACTGTGTAAATAACCCAGTTTTACCCCTGAGGTCATTTTCCATATACAGACTTGAATAAAGGGCAGTTAGGAGTCCAGGAGGCCAATCTATAAAGGATGCTAAAATATCACTGGGGTAGAATAGAAACATGACACTAGTTAGCTCAGTTTTCTGTAGTGGGGCAAAATCTAAATTTGTTCCCTTTCCCACGCAAGTAGACAGTATCTTGAAGTAGAAAAATCATTACAGTTGGGCAGTGCCCTTCCACCATGAAGTAAGCTTTGAATCTTACTTAAAAAATATAGGTTCAAAAAGGAAACCAAATTATTTGCCTGTTTAAAACACTCATATACCTATATGGTTCTGTTAGTCAGTTTGTCACTGCTCATTAACACTGATGTTGCTTGCCTGAAATTGTCTGGGGATGCAGTGTGATGGTGTGGGAGAGTGGAAAGATCAATAGGCAAAGGGTCAAAAGGCATAAACTGTGGGCTCAGCCTTAGTTACCTCTACAAATTCCAAATGTAGAAAAGAAGAGGAAAGCTATAGTTGCTGTCTGTAGTAGCTCAGGATCTAGGCAGGTTAGAGCTAACTCATTAGTGTCTTGAGTGCATTCTGCTTTGGGAAGTAATGATGGATTCTAAGGATGGAGACTTTGATATATGTTAGACACTGTCTCCAGCTTTTAAAATAAATCATCTAAATAATCTGGCAACTCTCTAAAGTAGATGATGTTATTTTCATTTCACGGGTCAGGAAGCTCTCCACAGCTTAAGAACTTGCCCAAAGTCACAGCCAGTAATTGCAAAATCTAAATTCAAACCACAGTACTATCCAACTCCAAAGCCCATGCTCCTTCTTTCTTTAAGAATTTTAGAATCTATATAAGATTTGTTTTCATCTTTGTATGCTGCTTTCTAACTTAATAGCTATCATAGAGTAAGCCAGGAGGGAAGATTAGTGAATGTGAACAAAGGCACAAGATATAAATGCTTAGGTATATTCCACTTAATAATATATAGTCCAGTGGTTTGAACAAGGAGTATGTGAAAGAGAGTGTGATGTCATTTTGAAAATTAGATTGAGGTGGAATCATGAGATCCTTGGTGATTAGATCAAAGGATTGTAAATATTTTCAACAGTCATTGGGAAACCCCTGGAGATTTTTTTCCAAATGGAAAAGATTAAGGGATAGAACTGTTTTTTCCCCAGCATCAAGAAAAGTGAGTTTGGGTTTTGGTGATGTCGAGATAGAGGGTCCAAGGAGATCATTGTCCGGGCCTGGAAATACATGATTGGGCTTTGGAGAGAGGTCAGGGATTAATAAAGGAATTTGAGAGGCACCCACATAGAAAAGCATCAAAAAGAAAAAAAATCACTATCTAGAGGTTAGTCTATATATGAATGAGTGAATGAACAGCACAGCCCACATGAAAGTGTTAGTTCCTAACAAGGTTTGCCTCTCCATTCCTTGTGACATCTGGGTGTAGGGATAGAGAATTCTGTACCATACTGTTCTTTCCATCTGGTCTAGGAATACTGGGTGAGCTCTCTGGAGACATCTGCTAAGGGAGATAAATCCAGTTTTTCTTTCTTATGTCATTTTCTCCACCTTTACATTTTCTCTTTTTCACTCCCTTTCTCCCCTGTGGGATTCTACTTCTCCACACTTACTGCTACAGTAAAAATACTTGGTGGGATGGTATAAGAGAAAAATAGAATGGACTGTAGCACTTGGATGTTGAGTGGGAAGGTGAAAGCAGTGCATGAGATTAATTTGTTATCCTGTATTAAAGATCCTAGCATATCCCTAAACTTTCTATCTTTGATAACTGAAGAGCACTCAGTATTTAGCTACATTAAGCAAGACATATGAACAAGCTAGACTACTTAGCATTATAGAAAATATGAAACAATTTTTAGGACGTATTTGCCATGGCAGAATAGCACCCTTGTTTAGGTGACTGTTAGATAAAAATAAAAATATAGCATATGAACTGGGTTCTTTAGCTGTCTAAAGTCTACCTTTGTGCTTTTTCTTATTGTCGATGTTCTGCTTTAAATGTACCTTCGAAAACAGTCTAGTGCTGATTTTGACTGTGGAGAGCCTTTCATGCTTTTCCACTCTCAAACTTTGTTTGTGGTGTTTTTTTTAAAAATATCCTTTTACAAATGCAGTCCTGAAATGCTTTGTTTCCTTTTTTTATGCATAAGAGCATGCTCATTGGAAGCATATTGTGTGTGAAGATTGTCGCTTGTTCAATTTTGTGCACTGATGGTGAGCAGAAAATTTTTTTAGCTTCCTTCTTTGGAAAAATGATTTATACAACACCACTCCAAAAATTCAGTGTTAACAGTAAAATTACTTCGAGAGCTGTTACAATGAAGAATAAGAGAAAACCTATGTTAAAAATGAATAATGCATTTATTTTAATCTTTGGCTTCCCTCCTCCACCAGCTTCTTATTTGGCTACTAAAAAGGATTCAGTTAAATTCCCCAAAAGTGTTATTTATTTATTTTTTTTCTGGAGCTGTTCCAGTAACATGTCAAAAGAATTTTTGAAAAGAACATTCACTTATGTATAACAGCTTTGGAATACATAATAGGATATATTAGTATGCTTTTACAAGGATCATGGGTAGAGCATGAAGAATATAAAAGAAGTATATGAGCTCCTTTATTGTTGCTCATGATTAAACCAAAATTGTTTGCATGTGAACAGATTTAATTGTTTACAAAATCTGCATAACACTGTCAACAGAATGAGATGATGAGGAGGGAGACATAGAGCTTTTAGCCTGATTATAATTCATAGATGTTCATCTAATAAATTGATTTTCCTAAATATAATCTGAAAGAAAAATAGCAATGAAAACAATTAGGTACTTATGGACAACTAAAAATAATTCTATTGATTCTGTATTTTTAATTATAGGTTAATTTGAATCAGGAGGGTAACAAGACTTAGAGAACGAATAAGGTGTCCTTAGATTCTTTAGGAGGGTCATTGACAGGGTAACTAGATACCTCTTTTTAAAGAAAATGCTCTTCTTAACAATTTGATTTACTATACTTGGGATTTTTTAAAATATTGGTTTTCTTCTTTATTTTAAGTGATTATGTGAAGATATGAAGAGATCAGTATCATCCTTCTCTCTCTCTAAAAATATTATTTGTTATTTTACAATTTATAACTTAATACATCTATTTCTACTTACTTACAAATTTCTCTCTACACCGGTCAGATATGAATGGATCTTTAACAATACGTAGAGTTGTATTGTTCATGGAATGTGCCTAATGACTGTGGTAGTCTGATTGCTCTACTAATCCCCAGTCACACACACTTTTGAAACCATCCTCCTTGTGTCTTCCAGAGAACTCTTTCTAACATATATATTTGATCATCTCAGTAGATGACCTGAGATTCTTGAGAGACTTTCATGACCCTAGCCTTTGCACAAAGTCTTCCCTATGTATGTATTACTGTCAGCAGCCTTATATTCGTTCTACTCTACCTGGAAAATAGAGTTTTTTTGTTTTTTGTTTTGTCTTTAGGACACAACTGAAGCACTCATCTCCCTTTTTTATGAAGGCTTCTCCAGACTTTTACAGGCTGATTTGTCCTGTTTTTTGCCTTTGTGTCTTCATTGTAGAATTGTATCATAAGACCTGTAACACTTTTTTTTTTTGATGTCCACGTTTGTATTTGTTTTCTAAACTCAGAACTCCAAAGAGGAAGGAAGTCCAAATAGTGTTTTCAAATTCCCAATAAATATTAATCTTTGGGATTCAGGAACAAGAAATCCTAATTCCTAGAAATTCTTGAGAATTTCTGAAAGCATAAGTTGTTCTTAAAATATAGCACTCTTCATATGTTATATTCATTATTATAAATATCTAAAATTTCATATACTATATGAGAAATAATAAATTTAGTAGTATTTATAAAGAAGAACAGCCGCCAGTGTATATTCAAACACTAGAAAACACCAGTGAATGGTTAGTGGGTTTTTCAAATTATGTAACATTCAGACCTAGTAAAGCTTAATAGGCCACACAGAATCACATGGCAAATTGCTAATGTAAGGACTTACTTTGCTTCTAAAACTTGTTATTTCTTGAAATACTACTCATAGGATTTGTATAAAGTATCTTATGCGTATGTTAATATTTATTTTATTTTTAAGAGTGATTTACTCTTACCAGCAAATAGGGCCATGGACACACACATAACTTGACAACAGTTACAAACAAAATTGACCAATTAAATTGTGACCCTCTTTCTTTTCGGTTTGCCTGCCCTGGTTCCTAAAAATGTTGACCTTAACCTTCTACTCCTTGTGTTGTGTCAGCACTTACTGCTCTTGTTGCCAGCTTGACATCTGTATGTTCTTTTAACCAGTAATGTCTCCATGTTGTTAAGCTTTAATTCTCACAGCAGAATTATAATACATTTTTTAGTTCTGATTTTCCTTATTTCTGGACTGGTTTTTTTTGAGGGGGTATTTGGAATTCAAAAAAATGTAAATTTTCTGAGAAATGGTGGAAACTAATTCTTATCTAGAAACAGTCTCCAATGCCTAGCATATCAGACATTCAGTAAACTATTTTGAGATATTTCTTAAGTGAATGTTCCTTTGTAGTCCTAAAGCATCTAAGATAGTGTCTGGTACTTAGAGATGCTTAGGATAATTAAAAAAATATATATTTATTTATTTGACAGAGAGAGACACAGTGAGAGAGGCAACACAAGCAGGGAGAGTGGGAGAGGGAGAAGCAGGCACCCCACTGAGCAGGGAGCCCAGTGCGGGGCTTGATGCAGGGCTCCATGTAGGGCTCGATGCAGGGCTCGATCCCAATGACCTAAGCTGAAGGCAGATGATTAATGACTAAGCCACCCAGGCATCCCTACCTAAGATACTTTAATGATAGAATGATAGAATTGGCTCTTTTGAATCCGTGTCATGATAAAGTAGGGCATCAGAGTTTAGATTTGGTATTGCCACCAGAAGTTAGCCTGGTTAGCTTACATTATTTTGGTGGCTTGGGAGCAGATATCCTTTATTTAGCTAAAAACTATGAGAAAACTCGTAAGATGGATAAAACTCACCAAAGATTCCCTGTTATTTGTCTTTGTAGCACTCCATACCTATCTTTTATAGTGTTTCTATCTATGGCCATTAATTAATTGTCTGATTATTTGATTCTTGGGATTGTTTTTTTTTTTTAAAGATTTTATTTATTTATTCGACAGAGAGACAGCCAGCGAGAGAGGGAACACAAGCAGGGGGAGTGGGAGAGGAAGAAGCAGGCTCCCAGCAGAGGAGCCTGATGTGGGGCTCGATCCCATAACGCCGGGATCATGCCCTGAGCCGAAGGCAGACGCTTAACCGCTGTGCCACCCAGGCGCCCCAGATTCTTGGGATTGTTGACAGCCACGTAGTGATAGAGAACGACAAGCAGGAAGAGTGACATGCCCAGCATGTTGGTGAAAATGGCGAGCTGGACGTCTGCGATCATCCTGATCGGCTGGGCTTGTTCTGATGCAGTGTGCGCACTAGGTCCAACAAGTGGACATTTTTGGAAAATAAACCACTGATTAAAAATATGATTAAAATAGTTGTTTCAGAAGGCAGGAAAAAAAACACAGAGAAATTAGAGGAAAAAAAGGTGTATATGATACATCCAGGGGATCTAACATTCTAGTCATAGATGTTCTAGAAAGAGAGAATAAGTAGATAGAGGAAACAGTAATAAAAGCAAAATAACATTTCCCCAAGATGAAGACGAATTTGAATCTTTAAATTGAAAGTGCAGAAAGTGCTAACCAAAACTGTTGGAGGGAAAAGACCTGCACTTAGATATATCCTGGCAGAATTTCTGAATCCTAGGGACAAAAATCATATTACAAGAATCCAGACTGAAAAAACAGGTAGTATTTAAAAGGGAGAGAGAATCAAATTGACCTTGGTCGTCCTGATTATAACAGCAGATGCTAGAAGATAGTGGAGCAGTGTATTCAGAATATCAAGGTAAAAAAAGATTTTGATTCTATTATATGCATTCAGTTTATACATGTGTAGATATTTTTTGTAGTATCAAGGCAGATATATCAGACAAAATTCCTCAAGAAGTTCTTTGGACAAATGAAGTTGAACCAGAATCAGTATCTTAATTGTTAGTAATACAATAATAGTAGGGACTTTAACTCTCCACTTACATCAATGGATATATCATCCAAACAGAATATTAACAAGGAAACAGTGGCTTTGAATGACATTGGACGAGATGGATCTAACAAATACATTTAGAACATTCTATCCTAAAACAGCAGAATACACATTCTTTTCAAGTGCATATGGTACATTCTCCAGAATAGATCACATGTTCGGCTACAAAACAAGCCTCAACAAATTAAAAAAAATCAAAGTCATACCATGTATCCTTTCTGACCAAAATGCTATGAAACTAGAATTGAACCACAAGAAAAAATCTGGAAAGAACACAGACACCTGGAGCTTGAATAACATGCTACTAAACAATGAATGGGTTGACGAAGAAATCAAAGAGGAAATTAAAAAAAAATATGTGGAGACAAATGAAAATGAAAACACAATGGCCCAAATGTTTAGGATACAGCAAAAGTAGTTCCAGAGGGAAGTTTTATGTCAATATAGGCCTACCTTAAGAAGCAAGAAAAATCTTGAATGAACAACCTAATCTTACAGCTAAAGGAGCTAGAAAAAGAAGAACAAACAAAACCCCAAGCCAGTAGAAGGAAGGGAAAATAAAGATTAGAGCAGAAATGGATGAAATAGACCAAAAAACCCCAAAAGAACAGATCTATGAAACCAGGAGCTGGTTCTTTGAAAAGAACAACAAAATTGATAAACATTTAATGAGATTCATTAAAAAAAAAAGGACTCAAACAAAATCACAAATGAAAGAGGAGAAATAACAACTGACACCACAAAAATACAAAGGATTATAGGAGAATATTGTGAAAAATTATATGCCAACAAATTGGACAAACTAGAAAAAAAATGGATAAAGACCTAGAATCACATAACCTACCAAAACTGAAGCAGGAAGAAATGGAAAATTTGAACAGATTGTTTACCGATTACCAGGAATGAAATTGGACAAACGATTTAAAAATTCCCAGCAAATAGGGGCGCCTGGGTGTCTCAGTGGGTTAAGCGCCTGCCTTAGGCTCAGGTCATGATCCCAGGGTCCTGGGATCGAGTCCCATGTTGGGCTTCCTACTCATCGGGGAGCCTGCTTCTCCCTCTTCCTCTGCCCCTTCCCCACTTGTGCTCTCATGCTCTCTCTCTCTCAAATAAATAAATAAAATATTTATTTATTTATTTATTTTTAAAGATTTTATTTATTTATTCGACAGAGATAGAGACAGCCAGCGAGAGGGAACACAAGCAGGGGGAGTGGGAGAGGAAGAAGCAGGCTCCCAGTGGAGGAACCCGAAGTGGGGCTCTATCCCAGGACTCCGGGATCACGCCCTGAACCAAAGGCAGATGCCCAACGACTGAGCCACCCAGGCGCCCCCAAATAAATAAATAAAATATTAAAAAAAAAAATCCCAGCAAACAAAGTCCAGGGCCAGGTGGTTGGCTTCATAGGTGTATTCTACCAAACATTTATTTTTTTATTTTTTTTTTTATTTCTTTTCTTCAAGACTACATGTAAATTCAAGTTAGTTAACAATATAGTGTAGTATTAGTTTCAGGAGTAGAATCTTGTGATTCATCACTTACATGTAACACCCAGTGCTCATCACAACAAATGCCCTCCTTAATGCCGATCACCCACTTAGCCCATCCCCCCACTCACCTCTCCTCCAGCAGCCCTGTTTGTTCTCTATAGTTAAGAGTCTCTTATGGTTTGCCTCTCTTTCTCTGTATTTATCTTATTTTATTTTTCCTTTCCTTCCCCTATGTTCATCTGTTTTGTTTCTTAAATTCTATATATGAGTGAAATCATATGGTGTTTGTCTTTCTCTGACTTATTTCACTTAGCATAATATACTCTAATTCCATTGACATACTGCAAATAGCAAGATTTCATTCTTTTTGATGGCTGAGTAATATTCCTGTGTGTGTGTGTGTGTGTGTGTGTGTGTGTGTGTGTGTGTGTATGTGTGTGTATGTATACCACTTCTTTATCCATTCATCAGTTGATGGACATTTGGGCTCTTTCCATACTTTGGCTATTGTTAATAGTGCTGCTATAAACTTTGGGGTACATGTGCCCTTTTGAATCACTATGCCTGTATCCTTTGGATAAATACCTAGTAGTACAATTACTGGGTCATAAGGTAGTTCTGTTTTTAACTTGTTAAGGAACCGCCATACTGTTTTTCAGACTAGCTGCACCAATCTGTATTCCCATCAACAGTATAGGAGCCTACCAACAATTTAAAGGAGAATTAATACCTGTTCTTCTCAACCTATCCCAAAATATAGGAGGAAGGAAAGCTTCCAGATTCATTCTTTGAGGCCAGCATTACCATGATGCCAAAATCAGATAAAGACATTACAATAAAAGAGGATTATATGCCAGTATCTCTGATGAACATTGACAGAACAATCCTCAACAAAATACTAGCAAAGTGAATTCAATAACGCAGTAAAAACATTATTCACCACGATTAGGTGAGTTTTATTCCTGGGATACAAAGGTAGTCCAGTATTTGCAAATCAATCAACACGATCACATGGATAAGAGAAATGATAAAAACCATGTGATCATTTCAGTAGATGCAGAAAAAACATCTGACAAAGTACAACATCCATTCATGACAAAAACCCTCAACAAAGTAGGTTTAATATAAAGGCCATATATGAAAAACCCACAACAAACATCATACTCGATGGGGAAGAACTGAGAACTTATCTGCTAAGGAACAAAACAAGGATGCCTACTCTCACCACTCTTATTGCACATAGTACTGGAAGTCCTTGCCACAGCAATCAGACAAAAAAAATGGAATAAATGGTATGCAAATTGGTAAGGAAGAAGTAAAACTTTACTATTTTCAGATGACACACTATATGTAGAAAAGCTTAAATGGTGCCTGGGTGGCTCAGTCTTTAAGCATCTGCTTTCCTCTCAGGTCATGATTCCAGGGTCCTGGGATTGAGCCCCCCATCGGGCTCCCTGCTCAGTGGGAAGCCTGCTCTCTCACTCCCCCTGCTTGTGTTCCCTCTCTCGCTGTTTCTCTCTGTTTCAAATAAATAAAATCTAAAAAAAAAAAAAAAACCCTAAGGACTTCACCAAGAACCTACTAGAACTGATAAATGAATTTGGAAATTTCATAGGATACAAAATCAATATACAGAAATCCATTGCATTTCTATACACTAATAATGAAATAGCAGAAAGAGAAATAAGAAAGCAATCTCATTTACAATTGCACCAAAAAATAGTAAGAATAAATTTAACCAAGGAGGTGAAAGACCTGTACTATTCATTCATTCATTCATTCATTCATTCATTCATTCTTAATTTTTTAAATTCAGGTAACATATAGTACATCATTAGTTTCAATTGTAGTGTTCAGTAATTCATCAGTTGCGTATAATACCCATTGCTCATCATATCATGTGCCCACCACCCATTTACCCCATCCTCCCACCCACCTCCCCTCCCCTCCAGCAACCCTCAGTTTGTTTCCTAGAGCTAAGAGTCTCTCATGGTTTTTTGTCCTCTCTGATGACTTCCTATTTGGTTTTTCCACCCTTCCCCTATGATCCTCTGTGCTGTTTCTTAAATTCCACGTATGAGTGAAACCATATGATCATTGTCTTTCTGATTGACTTATTTAGCTCAACATAATAACCTCCAGTTCCATCCATGCAATATAATTGGTAAGTATTCATCCTTTCTAATGGCTGAGTAATATTCTATTTCATATATACACACCACATCTTCTTTATCTCTTGACGGACATCTGTGCTCTTTCCACAGTCTGGCTATTGTGGACATTGCTGCTATAAACATTGGGGTGCAGGTGCCCCTTCAGGTCACTACAATTGTATCTTTGGGGTAAATACCTAGTAGTGCAATTGCTAGGTCATAGGGTAGCTCAATTTTTAATTTCTTGAGGAACCTCTACATTGATTTCTAAAGTAGCTATACCAGATTACATTCCCACCAACAGTGTAAGAGGGTTCCCTTTTCTCTGCATCTTCACCAGCATTTGTTGTTTCCCGTGTTGTTAATTTTAGCCATTCTGACTGGTGTGAGGTGGCATCTCATTGCGGTTTTGCTTTGTATTTCCCTAATGCTAAGTGATGTGGAGCATTCTTTCATGTGTCTATTGGCCATTTGGATATCTTCTTTGAAGAAATGTCTGTTCATGTCTTCTGCCCATTTCTTGACTGGATTAATTTGTTCTTTGGGTGTTGAGTTTGATTAAGTTCTTCATAGATCTTGGATACTAGCCCTTTATCTGGTATGTCATTTGCAAATATCTTCTCCCATTCTGTAGGTTGCCTTTTAGTTTTGTCAGCTGTTTCCTTTGCTCTGCAGAAGATTTTTATCTTGACGAAGTCCCCGTTTTTGCTTTTGTTTCCTCTGTCTTTTGAGACATGTCTAGTAAGAAGTTGTTGTGGCTAGGGTCAAAGTGGTTGATGCCTGTGTTCGTCTCTAGGATTTTGATGGATTCCTGTCTCACATTTGGGTCTTCCAACCATTTTGAGTTTATCTTTGTGTATGGGGTAAGGAAATGGTCCAGTTTCATTCTTCTACGTGTGGCTGTCCAGTTTTCCCAGCAGCATTTATTGAAAATACTGTCCTTTTTCTGTCGGATATTCTTTCCTGCTTTGTCCAAGATTAGGGAAGTTCTCAGCTATGATTGGTCAAATATACCTTCTGCCCCTCTTTCTCCCTTTCTCTCTTTCCTCTTTCTCTGGGACCCCAATAATTCTAATATTGTTTCACTTTATGGTATCACTGATTTCTCGAAGCCTCCCCTCATGGTCCATTGTTTTTCTCAATTTTCCTCAACTTCCTTCCATACTATCTTCTTGTCTTTTATGTGACTGGCTCTCTCTTCTGCCTTATTTACCCTAGCTGTTAGAGCATCAGTTTTAGACTGCATCTCAGTTAAAGCGTTTTTAATTGTGACCTGATTAGATTTTATTTCTGCAGTAAGAGATTCTCTGGTGTCTTTTATGCTTTATTCAAGCCTGGCTAGTAACTTTATAATTGTTATCCTGAATTCCAGCTCTGACATTTAACTTATATCCATGTCAATTAGATCTGTTGCAAAAAGTATTACCTCTTGTTCCTTCCTTTGTTGTGAAATCCTCCTCTTAGTCATTTTGCCCAGAGAAGAACGGATGAATGAGAAAACAAAATAAAAAATATCAGCCATGACCCAAGTGAAATACACACTAGACAAATCTGAATAGGTCAAAAACCAAAAAAGTACAGAAAAGGAAACAAAAAGAGTTAGGGGAAGTGAGAGTATAATCTCTCAGGTGGACAAAACAGGGTGATCCACTTGGTCCTGTGTGTATCTTGGTCTATTAGAAGACACTAAATCCCAAAATTGTAAGGAAAGCTATATATATAATTTAGGTATATATTTAGGCATATATTTATATATATAAATAAATTGAATACAGTGAAAGGAAGCCAAAAATGAAGAATATATCTATAAAATGTAAATGTAAAAATGAAAGTTAAAACAAGACAAAAAAAACAAGAGTTGATAAAATAAAAAACTAGTTGAAAAGGAAAAAAAAGAAAAAAGAAAAGGAAAATTTTAAACTGAAAGATAAAAGAATCATGATAAAGAACATCAAATTCTGTGTACTATTTTCCCCTAGTGCTGGAGTTTTGCAGTTCTGTATGCTCTGTAAACTTGGTATTTGCCTGATATTCCAGCTGATCTTCTGGGGGAGGGGCCTGCTGGGATGATTCTCAGATGTCTTTGCCTGGGCAGAGTTGCACCACCTCTTGAGCTCCTTGCCAGCAGGACAGGCTCAGTGTAAAATGCTTGGGGTTGTTCTGTGTGGCTTTTGTTCCCTGAAGGCTTTCCACAGTGCTTTAGTGGATGCAAATAAAATGGTGCGCCGTTATCTCCAGTCCCGAAGCTAAGATTGGGTCCCAGTCTCTTCTGTAAAAAAGCAGTCTTCACTTTTGTGTGTTCCAAACTCTGAAGACACCAGATCATGTGCAAACCCATGCCACCCCTTTGGGGAAAAGGCAGAGAGTCATGTTTTTACCCTTTGCAGGACCCCCACATGGATAGCTGTCTCCTGATTGTGATACAGTTCAGGGTTTATGGCAAACTGAGCTAAGAGCCCACTCCCAGTCTCCCTGACTGCAGCCGGTTTCCCTGCTCCAGTGCTTGGGAACTCTGCCAGCTCAGGCACCCTTGTTTTTTCTGTGAGCCTGGGGATCCTGAGACCACAGTGTTCCACCCAGGATTCTGCCCTGCTTTGCCACCCCAGCTCCTTTCAGGCAGGGATGTCTGCACTGGAGCAGACTTCTAAGAGTTCTGATTTTGCACTCTGCTGCTAAATCACTTTCTGGTAGCTGTCTTACGGAGGCTCTCCCCGCCCCCTCCCCCCCACTGCTGTTTATCTTCTGATATATATCTCCTTAGATTCACTTCTCTGCATCTTGCAGAAAGTGGTTGCTATTCTTGCAGCAATGTGGTTGCAGAAAGTGGTTGCTGTTCTACTTGTAGAATTCCAGCAATCTTTTCTTAAATCTCAGGTTGAATTCATAGGTGTTCAGAATGTTTTGATAGATACCTGGCTAAATTCAAGAGAGCAAATGAAATGAGGTCTCCTACTCTTCCCCCATCTTGCCTCCCTCCTTAAAACATGTAATCTTTAAACTATAAAATACTGTTGAAAGAAATCGAAGACAACACAAAGAAATGGAAAGATATTCCATGCTCATGGATTGAGAGAATAAATATTGTTAAAATGTCTATACTTCTCAAAGCAGTCCACACATTTAATGTAATCCCTATCAAAATACCAACCGCATATTTCACAGAACTAGAACAAACAATCTTAAAATTTGTATGGAACCACAAAAGACTCCAAATTGCCAAAGCAATCTTGAAAAAAGAAGAACAAAACTGGGGAAATCACAATCCCAGATTTCAAGATAAACTACAAAGCTGTAGTAATCATAACAGTATGGTACTGGTACAACAATAGACACATAGATCAATAGAACAGAATAGCAAATGTAGTAATCAAAACAGTATGGTACTGGCACAAAAACAGATAGATCATTAGAACAGAATAAAAAACCCAGAAATCATGATTACATCTTCAATTAATCTTCGATAAATAAGGCAAAAATATCCAATGGGAAAAAGACATTCTCTTCAACAAATGGTGTTGGGAAAACTGGACAGCTACATTCAAAAGACAGCTACACTTTCCTACACCATACACAAAAATAAACTCATAATGAATTAAAGATCTAAATGTGAGACCTGAAACCGTAAAAATTCTAGAGTAGAGCACAAGCAGTAATTTCTCTGATATTGACCATAGCAACATTCTTCTAGATAGGTCTCCTGAGGCAAAGGAAACAAAAGCAAAAATAAACTATTGGGACCATATCAACATAAAACTTCTGCACAACAAAGCAAACAATAGAACTAAAGACAACATACTGAACGGGGAAAAGATATGCAAATAACTTATCCAGTAAGGGGCCAGTAGCTCAGATGTATAAAGAAGTGATTACAACTCAACACCAAAAAATCCCCAAAAGGCCCAATTAAAAAATGGGCAGAAAACATGAACAGACATTTCTCTAAAGAAGACACCGAGATGGCCAGCAAACACATGAAAAGATGCTTAACATCTCTCATCATTAGGGAAATGGAAATCAAAACTGAATGACAAAGCACCTCACACATGTAAGAATGGATAAAATCAACAACACAAGAAACAAGTGTTGGTGAGGATGTGGTGAAAAAGGATTCCTTATGCACTGTGGGTGGGAATTGTGAACCTGTACAGCTTTGGGGAAAACAGTATGGAAGTTCCTCAAAAAGATTAAAAACAGAAGTGCCATATGATCCAGTAATTCAACTACTGGATATTTACCAAAGAATACAAAAACACTAATTTGAAAAGATATATGCACCACTGTGTTTATTGCAGCATTATTTACAATAGCCAAGTTATGGAGGCAGTGCAGATGACCATGGATAGATGAATGGATAAAGGCCATAAAATCTTATTGAATCTGTAAGAAACCATAGTTACAAGGAAACCAGTAAACATAAATCACTGTTGATAATATGGTTGTCAGATATAACACAATTATTAAATGTTTCTGTAATGTCATAAAGAGGAAGTAATGGTATGGCATTAAAATTCCACACTATTTGATCAAGCCTTTGGGCTGAAAGTAAGAGAAGAAAAATGCAAATTATACTTTGTTAAGGATGAACATAGTTATAATTTAATTCTTGACATCAATAAGAAATACAAGTTTAATGTATTTGTAAAAACTAAAAGACTAATAGAAATAAAATGTTTGAAAACTGAAGAAAGAGTACGAAGAGTAGGAAACGAAAATAAAGACTACATAAATTTCAGTCACAAGAATAATACCAAATGTGAACATATTAAAAGTCAAAGCTTTTCAGATTGTAAAACAAAGAAAGCCAACTGCAGTTATGGCTGTTTTTAAGAGATGTAGCCAAGATAACGTGACAGAAATAGAAGGAAAATAAATGGCTAGTCAACACCTTACCAGTTAAATAGAAAGAAAGAGAAAACTTAGGTAGCAATATTAATAGCCAACAAAATATAATTCAAAATGAAGAGTATTATATAACATTAATGATAAAATATGGTAATAATAAAATATGTAATCCATAAAGATGATATGTCATTCTTTTGCTTAACTGAAAAACAAAATGTGAGGCAAACTTAGAAATACAAAGACAATTATTTTTATTTTTAAAGATTTTATTTATTTATTTGAGAGAGAGACAGAGATAGAGAGAGAGAGCATGAGTGGGAAGTGGAGGGAGAGGCAGGCTCCCAGCTCAGTGGGGCTCGATCCCAGGACCCTGAGCCAAAGGCAGATGCTTAACCGATTGAGCCACCCAGGTGCCCCAAAGAAAATGTGATAATAGTTCAATGACAGACTTTGTCTTCCTGTTCTCCACCATAGAGCAAGATCAAGGTGAAAAGGAGAACCCCATGCAGGAACTTTGCATCCACATGCTCTGCCTCAACATCTGTGTGGGGGAGAGTGGAGAGAGACTGAGTCAGGCAGCCAAGGTGCTGGAGTAGCTCACAGGCCAGACCCCTGTGTTCTCCAAAACTAAATACACCATCAGATCCTTTGGCATCAGGAGAAATGAAAAAATTGCTGTCCGTTGCACAGTCCATGGGGCCAAGGCAGAAGAAATCATAGAGAAAGGTCTAAAGGTGCAGGAGTGTGAGTTAAGGAAAAATAACTTCTTGGGGTGCCTTGGTGGCTAAGCGTCTAACTCTTGATTTCAGCTTAGGTCATGATCTCAGAGTCATAAGATCAAGCCCCCTGTTGGGCTCTGCGCTCAGCAGGGAGTCTGCTTGAAATTCTTTCTCTCCCTCTGCTCCCCCCATCCCTGCTCACATGTCTGCTCTCTTTCTCTCTCTAAAATTAAATAAATAAAATCTTCATTAAGAAAAGGAAAAAATAACTTCTTTGATACTAGAAACTTTGGTTTTGGAGTCCAGGAGTACATCAATCTGGGGATCAAATATGACTCAGGCATTGGTAACTATGGCCTGGATTTCCATGTGGTACTACTCTGAGTAGGCTAGTTTTCAACATCACTGATAACAAGCGCAGGACAGTCTGTGTTGGGGCCAAACACAGAATCATCAAAGAGGAGGTCACGTGCTGGTTTTATGATAGGACACCTTTCTTGGCAAATAAATTCCTGTTTCTATCCAAATTTTGATGATGGAGTACACAAGATAGGTTTATAGATGGTATGACTTATTAAGAAGTTTTAAAAATATATCTCACCTTTAAGAACAACGAATATACTTTTTAGTGCTCATATAACATAAGAAAACTACATACTAGTTTTCAAAGAACATCTAAAGAAATTTGAAGTTGAATAATTATACCCTCTGACTATAATGTGTTACAACTAGAAATATATTATTAAAAGGCAACAAATCTAAGCACTTATAAATTTAAAAGCAAGCACTGATTTTCGGTATAAAAAGCAAAATTGAATTTTATAAACTATATGTGTGTAATAATTGAAAATATGACTTGTCAAAACCTAAGTGATATGGACAAAATCCTACTCAATAGCAATGTCATAGCCTGTAATGCTTTTATTTTTAAATAGGAAAGAATAAGCATTCAACTAAAGAGCTAGAATAAAGAATATAATAAAAAGTTGTATGGTTGAATTGTTACAGTTAAGAACAGAAAATAGTAAATTGGGGTGCCTGGGAGGCTCAGTCAGTTAAGTGTCTGACTCTTGATTTCAACTCAGGTCATGATTTCAGGGTAAGATCAAGGCCCACATCAGGCTCTGTGTTGGGCATGGATCTTGCTTAAGCTTCTCTTTCTCCCCACCGCTCCCTCCTGCCCCAGCACATTCTCTCTCTCTCTCTTAAAAACAAACAAACAAACAAACAAACAAAACAAAACAAAGAAAACTCCAGAAAGTAGTAAATTACTAAGTAAACAAGTCATGAATAAATAACTCATCTGGTAGATGTTTGATAAAAATAAAGCTACTAACTCTGTCTTTGAATATGACAATAAAATAGACCCATCCAGGCAAACGCAAAGAAAAAAATAATACAGAACATTAGGCATGAAAATGGTGATGGAATTGCAAGTATAGAAGATAATAAATAAAAATATATATAGTTTTTAACCTATAAATTAGAAAACATAAATGGAAATAATTGACTTCCTAGAAAAATGTCAATTAGGTGTCTCAGGTGACTGTACTGATAATTCAGTAACCATAGAACACACTGGAAATTTTTAGGATTTACTCCACAGAAGCACTAGTCCTAGATTATTTTACGTTTGTTCTTTCAAATTTTCAAGTAATAGACAATTTCGTTTCTCTGTTAGTTGATTTAT
This sequence comes from Ursus maritimus, assembly GCF_017311325.1. Classification (NCBI taxonomy): domain Eukaryota; kingdom Metazoa; phylum Chordata; class Mammalia; order Carnivora; family Ursidae; genus Ursus; species Ursus maritimus. The sequence goes on along the minus strand of NW_024424564.1, from coordinate 35,923,942 downwards.
TCTGGAGATTAGAAAAAGACAGAAAACTCTTCAGTTAACTTAACTCTGATACCAAAACTGAAATGAAAGAGATAAGAAAACTGGAGACCAATTTTACATATGATTAAGGATGCAAAATCCTAAATTACAAAGAGTAATCCAGGATTATATTAAATCTATATATATGTATACCACGGGGAGACAGACTTACTTCTAGGAGTATAAAGATGGTTCTTACCAGGAATTGAATATGTTAATGTCTTAAAAGGGAAAAACCTATATGATCGTCCTGAATAATATACTAAACAAATTTAACAAACCTTAAGAGTATTCTGGATTAGTCTTTCTATAGAAACGATGATTAGTCTGTGTCAGGCACTGATCTAGCACTTTACATGGACCGTATAATGTAATCTTCCTAACAACCCTGTGAAGTAGCTAGTACTGGTTTGCTTATTTTATAGATAAGGAAACTGAGGCGCAAAGTGGTTAGATAATCCTATCAACGTCATGCAGTTACAGATGGAACCAACATTTGAACTTTGAATCCTAAGTCTGTGTTTTTTATCCATTATTCTATTCTTCGTCTTTTTGTTCATTACTGACAGAACAAATGTTTCCTTTAATGTGGTGGAAAGGTATCCATGAGAATCCGACAGCAAACATCATACTACATGGTATAAAATGCCATAAAATTTATCAACAGGACAAGAATGATCCTCTCATTATTTTAGTGGTTCTAGTAAACGCAGTTGTTTAAGAAAAAAAAAATCTGGGATAAGGTCGGCTGATTAGCAATTCCATCTGCCACCTGAAATCCCCTTTGCCATGCAACATAACATAGTCACATACTCCAAGGATTAAGGTATGGGATATCTTTGGGATAACATTATTCTGCCTACCACAGTACCTTTGGAAATACTGTTATTTAAGAAGAGAATGAGGATAAGAAGAAAACTTGCCACCAAAATCAATGTTTGCATAACAGTGAGAGATTAATCTGCCTTGTCAGTTGGTTTATTTTTCAGGAATTATATATCCAGGTGAAGAAGAGAAGATGAGGGCTGGGAGGAATATGTTTTATACTTTTAGTACTAGTGACAAAGTTGAAACTAGGTTGAAATAGATGCTCTAGTTTTCCTCTCATGTTTTCTCAACTCTGTGGTTCTCTGCATGGTTTCAAATTCTTTCTCATATTCTAAAATCCTGTTTTGTGGCATATACTATATATATGTAGTAAAGAGATCATAAGTTGCGGGATTATAACTAAAGGAGTTATTTCTGCTCATAGTTGGCCAGTTCTGGTTTGCTGTGTGAATATGTTATTGAAATATGCATCAAACAATTCAAGGTGCATATTATTCATTAGAAAATGTGTGATTATGGGGCGCCTGGGTGGCGCAGTCGTTAAGTGTCTGCCTTCGGCTCAGGGCGTGATCCCGGCGTTCTGGGATCGAACCCCACATCAGGCTCCTCTGCTGGGAGCCTGCTTCTTCCTCTCCCACTCCCCCTGCTGTGTTCCCTCTCTCGCTGGCTGTCTCTCTCTCTCTCTGTAAAATAAATAAATAAAATATAAAAAAAAAAAAAAGGTTTGGTTATTGTAATTTTGGCTATGGTGTTTCCTATGTAAACCCACTTATGTAAAATGTGCATTTATAGTCTCCATTTTGACTGTGTACTAGGTCTGTTACATAGTTTTGCCTAAAAGATGAGAAATTGTTACATTTTCTGTGACTTATTCAAATGAGCCATTTATTTACCATAAAGCCAATGTTTTCAGTTACTTTTAGAAAACATTTTAAATTATCAGAGTTAATCTTAAGTTTTCTCTTTTTCCCTGGAAATAATAAGACCTTCCCTGTGTTGTACAGTGAAGTAGCCACTGTTCACCTGTGGTTATCAAGCACTTGTAATATCGCTAGTCTTAATTGCAATGTTCTATAAGTGTAAAATCAACTCTGATTTTGGAAACGGTACAAAAAGGAATGTAAAAATACTTCAATTTTATATTGGATATGTGTTGAAATGATAATATTTTGAATATGCTAGATTAAAATATATTAAAACTCATTTCTCTCTTTTTAATTTTTTAATGTGGAAACAACTGGAACTTCTTTAAATGTGGAAACATTAACTGGAAACTTTATATTTACATGTATGGCCACATTATTCTAGATACATTTGATTCATATGAGACACTTCCAATGATAATAGAAGTTCATGATAATAAAATTATATCATCACTGTAGAGATGAGAACTTACAGTGCTCCAAAGCATGTGTATGTCTGTTCGGTTCATCCAAAAATGGAAGCAAACTATTGAGATACAAACTACAAAGAAGAGGGACTTTGTTTTGCATTGCTTGAAATTATCTGATGTGTTAGAAGACCATTCCTACATATTTTGACCCCGCCTGAAGCATTTGATGCATATCCTCTATGAGTCTATATCTGGAACCCTGGAGTGATTTCAAGTGTCAAGAGTCAAGAAGAGAATCAAGAAAAGCTGAAACAGTCTTGACTGCTGGGTATTTACCACAGATACAAATGTAGTGATACAAAGGGACACCTGCACCCCAATGTTTATAGCAGCAATGTCCACAATAGCCAAACTGTGGAAAGAGCCCAGATATCCATCGACACATGAATGGATAAAGAAGATGTGGTATATACGATGGAATACTACTCAACCATCAAAAATGAAATCTTGCCATTTGCAATGACATGGATGAAACTAGAGGGTATTATGCTATGCATAATAAGTCAATTAGAGAAAGACAATTATCCTATGGTCTCACTTACATGTGGAATTTAAGAAAACAGAAGATCTCACTCACATGTGTAATTTAAGAAAACAGAAGATTTATTTATACAAATAAAACAAGATAAAATCGGAGAGGGAGATAAACCATAAGAGACTCTTAATCATAGGAAACAAACTGAGGGTTGCTGGTGGGGAGATGGGTGGGGGGATGGGGTAACTGGGTGGCAGACATGGAGGTTATGTGGTGTAATGAGCACTGGGTATTATATAAGACTGATAAATCACTGACTTCTACCTCTGAAACTAATAATACACTATATGTTAATTAATTGACTTTAAATTTAAAAAAAGCTGAAGCAGTCTTATGTTGCTGGTGGATATTTCCCATAAGTTGGTAGAGGGTGTAATGATCAATTTGTGGAGTTGCTGTGCCTAAATCTTACTATACTTGCGAATATTGGCCCAAGAAACTCAGGCTTACAGTTTATTTATGAACAGTCTTCTCTGGTATGTGAAAGCTCAGGGAGTAAAACATTCTGACTCATGACTGTCCTGATTATTTGAAAGTTCTATAGAAAACCTATTTTGTTTATGTTTGTTCTAAAACATACTAATCCAGTTTGTTGCACAAGTACAAATACTTAACAAAGGAAATTAAATCTTTGGTAATTGGGGATCTCTGATTGGCTCAGAGCATTCGTCCTGGGCAAGAATTCCTACAAACAGAATTTAAAATATTGATAAGTAGGTATAGGAGTTGGAATTGAGTGCATATTAGATTAACACCAAAGATCTATAAATCGCCCTTTTTTGGGATTACGTAATAAGCATTTACAACTACTTAGAAACTCTTGCATTTTATAAAACAAATCTATGTTAATATGGGCCCTCTTTTTAAATTTGCGGATTATTGTTGAGAAACAAGAGGAGTGCAGTGCAAAAAGTTGGAATGAAGTAGAACATTAGCACGAAGCTTGAGCTTTTAACCATCAAGTTTTATTTTTTATATTAAGTTTTTAGTTGGAAGCTTTGGGTCTGGCTTATTTATAGTGTTTCAAATATGTGTGAATGTGCTATGGATACATGGATATGTGCCTACTGGCTCTGTCAATAGGTGCAGTCAAATATATTTACATATATGCTAAAATTCTATGCTAAACTTCATTGTTTATAAAAAGATTGTATGTATCCACATCCATTCTATTTAGGAAAGCAGACATGCACTAGAGATTTTTTTCATGCTATCATAATTGTTTTTTTCTGATAATGGTGAATGGAGAATGGAATGGGTAAATCAAATCTATAGACTCTGAATCTAATTTTAGTTATAAATATCAGTATCTCCCCTTATTAACTATTTATTCTTAAAGATTTATTTGAGAGAGAGAGTGCGCGAGTGCATGCGAGCGAGTATGGGGGGTAAGGGGAGCAGGAAAGAGAAAATCTCAAGCAGACTACTTGCTGAGCTCAGAGCTCCACGTGGGGCTAAATCTCATGACCCTGAGATAATGACGTGAGCCGAAATTAAGAATTGGATGCTTAACCTGCCAAGCCACCCACATGCCCCCCTTACTAACTATTTATAAGGTTTTATAACGTGCAGGACATTTTAGAAATAGTTTGAGCTAATTTACAGTATTTTCTCATTTCTTTTCCATCCTTTGCTGAATGTATTCCTGAGCAATATCGTGTTTTAGTTAAGCTTAACTGAAGCTTGGCTTTCCCCAAAAGACACCCCTCCCTTGCAGTTCTCTCTAATGGAAATATCTCATCATCCATGCATTTCATTCATGGTAGAAACTTCATTCTTTTGCTCTTATCCTGTCATATGCATACCTTCTCCCATAGGTTTTATTTTAGATACATCTATTTGAATTTCTTCCCTCTTCTCTTTCCACCATTGTATCTCCATTAGTTAGATTTCTTTGTTCCTTCCCTTGACTTATTAGCCTGACTCCCTGTCACCAATTTGTTCACTCTGTTCACCTTCCAAATGTTACAAGAACTTTCATTCTAAAACACTGATCTGAATATCTTTCTGCTGCTTAGTATCTTTCTGATAATACTTCTTAATTCCAGGTTGCTTGCAGAATAAAGACTAAGTTTCTTGACATGTTATAAGGGTCTTCACAGTCTGGAGTAAACCTGTGTTTTCTCCCCTTGTTTTTATTGTCTTTTTGTTTTTCTTTGAAAGTGAATACATAATAATTTTGACTCTTCAAATAATTCAGAGGTGAATTTTGTATTTTTGCATACATTTTTCTATGTTACTGCAAATCTTATACAATGGAAACAATAATGTGTGGATATAAATGAGTTAATAATACATGTAAAACATTTAGGACATTAACACACAATATTCTGCGCTTTGCTTTTTTCACTTAATATGTTTGGTTAACTCTCAAGGTCAATACATAGAGATCAGACTTATTTACTTTGTTAGTTGACATTCCATGGTGTAGGTGAATCTTAATTAATTTTTGCCCTTTTGATGAGCATTCATGAGCTTTCTCTTTTATAGTATTAAAATTATATGGTAACTGGTTTTGTATCTGTAGTCTTCATATTAGTACTCTTATTTCATAGGCATCTAGAGGAATTTGCAGAAAAAAATTGTGAAACAAGAAGCAGTAAGAGGATCTATGTACCACCAATTATAAATAATACTAAAAACCTATGATTCTGGTGCCAGGATAGAGAAATCAATGAATACAGGGAAACACCTAGAAATAGATGAGCAATGCATGTAAGAATTTACTATAAGAAAAAATTGATATTTGAAAGATGAAAGAAAAGGAAAAATCATTCAATAAATAGTCCTGAAAAAATGTTTTAATGACTACCTCATACCATTTTGTATCCCTTCCCTCAAATTTGCCTGTTATTTTGTAGTCCAGAGACCATGAGTTTTATCCATTATAGAGAATAAATCTCCCATTCTGCTGTTCCAAGAAGAGGAGGGGATCTGTGAATCTAACTGATTTAGATTTTCAGCCAATGTTGTTGCTTATTTCAGTAGTGTTCCATCGTATGGGTATGTCACAATTTATTTACCCATTTACTTGTTAATGAATATTTGAGTTATTTCAGTTTTAGATTATTGTAAATAAAGCTTTATGAATATTTGTGTATAAGTCTTTGTGTGGACATATGCTGTCATTTCTCTTGACTAAATACCTAGAATGGAATTGCTGATTGTATAGTAGTTATATGTTTAACTTTTTAAGAAACTGCTGAATTGTTTTCCTGAGTGGTTGTACTATTTTATGTGCCTATCTGCAGTGTGTGAGAGTTGTAGTTTATTTAAACCCCTGTCAACATTGATATGTGAAGTCCTTTTTATCATGGCCATTCTAATAGATATGACTAGTATCTCATGCTTTCAATTTTCATTTCGCTAGAGACAAATGATTTTGAGCATCTTTTCATGTTTTTACTTGCCATCTGCATATCTCTGTTGTAGTGTCTGCTTCAAATCTTTTGCCCACTTTTTTTCTCATTAGGTTGTTGATTTTCTTACTAGTGTATTTTAGGATTTCTTATCTGGATTAAAGAATATATGGGAAATGTGATTTGCAAATGCTTTCTCTCAGTTCATTTCCCTTTTATTCTCTTAATGGTGTCTTTGAAGAGCAGAAACTCTTAATTTTGATGAAGTTTTAGTTTGTCTGATTTTCTTGTGTAGGACATTTTGGTGTCCTATCAAGAAATCTTTGCTTAACCTAAGGGCACAAGATTTTCTCGTAGAAGTTCTATGTTTTTAAGTTTTGCTTTTAAATATAGGATTCCTTTTAAAGTTAATTTTTAAAGTTAATTTATTTTGGCCTAAGGATATCCATTTGTTTCAGCACAATTTTTTGAATTCTTTAATGAATTGCCATTGTGCCTTTGTCAAAAATCAATCGCATGTATGTATAGGTCTAAATATACTCTCTATTCCTCCATTCTGTTCATTGATTTATCTTTAATACTGTACCATCTGTCTTGTTTACTGTATAGCTTCATCATAGTCTTAAAATCAGGTAGTATAAGTTTCCAACTTTGTTCTTTTTCAAAGTTGCTTTGGCGAGTTGAGGTCCTTTATATTTCCACATGAATTTTAAAATCGGTTAGTTTCTACAAAACAAGCTTGCTGGGATTTTGATTGAATTACATTGAGTCTCAAGATCTATTTGTAGAAAATTAACATCATAACAATATTGAGTCTTCTGATTTATGAACTTGGTATTATCTCATCATTTGTTTAGGTCCTCTAACTTCTCTCAGTATACATGTTTACACATCTTTTTCAAATTTATTCCTAAGTATTTCATATTTTTCATGCTATTGTAAATAGTATCTTTTATGTTGACAATATCATTTCTTAACAAATATTTATTGAGTATTTAATGAGAAAAAAGAAGTGGACGAGGGAACATTTGTTGTAACATTTATTGCTTTGCACAGCACGCTTCTACACTTTAGGAAATAATCCAAGAAAATGGTCCTAGTAGAGGCTGCCAATCAAGGCAACCTACCCTCTTGGCCATAGGGTTGGGCATACCATCCAAGCCAATCAGCATCCTTCTACAAGATTTTCCAGTACTTGGGCAAGTGAATGGTAGAAGGAAGATGACAGTTCCTCTCCAGGCAATGAACTGTTAGGATACACTATCCTGGACAGTGATTCAGCAGTCTTATACAATACCCAGTACTCATGTAAATGGTATTTTTTAAACAAAACTTTGATTTCTGATTGTTCTTTGCTAGTATATAGAAATACAGTTGCTATCTGTCTATTGAATCGTATCTTGCAGCCTTGCTAAACATACTTCATTTGGTTGAATGTTTATTGGAGCAAGCTTTTCTTTTTTAAAATGTTTTGTCTTGAATAATTTTATATTTATAGAAGTATCGCAAAGGTAGGTCAGAGAGTTCCCTGTACTTTTCACACAATTTCCCTAATTAAACACAATTTTTAATTTTAGGAGCTTTTTTTGTAGGTTACTTAGGGTTTTCTATATACATGATTGTTATTTTCAAATAAAGAGATTTTCTTCTTTCTTTATAATATTGATGCTTTTTATTTTTCTTGTAATTGCTTTTCTAGCCACTACTTTGGTCAGAGTCTCTGGTATATTTCTTGGGGGTGTTAGGGCTGGGTACAGTGTACTTAATGGTGATACATGACATAATTAGGTTTCCTAAGGGTCTACCCTTCTTCAGGGGGTCTGGGATGGAATCTGTTGAGGATGGGAGGTTCTTGGTGTGTTGGGGGATTGAGTTGGGTCAAGGACTACCCAGCAGCAGAGGGCCTTTCTCTTTTTCTCGTGTTCTTGCTGGGGATGTTGGTGCAGGGGGCACGTACTCCTGGTAGGCCATATAAACCATAAGGTCCACTGACCTGTTGCTGTAGCCAAATTCATTGTCATACTAGGAAATGACCTTGACAAAGTGGTCTTTGAGGGCAGTGCCAGCCCCAGCTTTGAAGGTGGAGGAGTGGATGTTATTGTTAAAGTCACAGGAGACAACCTGGTCCTCAGTGTAACCCAGGATATCCTTTAGGGGGCCTTCTCATGCCTGCTTCACCACCTTCTTTGTGTTATCATATTTGACATTTTTTTCTAAATAACAAGTCAGATTTATGACCATCACTTTGGTAGTGGGGAAGGAGAAGACCATGTGATTGAGTCTCCCATTCAGCTCAAGGATGATCTTGCCCACAGCCTTGGCAGTGCCAGTAGATGCAGGGATGATGTTCTAGGCAACCCATGCTACAGTTTTGCAGAGAGGCCATCCACAATAAGTGTTCTGGGTGGCAGTGATGGCATGGACTATACTCATGAGTTCCTCAGTGATGCTAAAGTTGTCATGGATGAACTTGACCAGGGAGGCCAAGTAGGTGGTGGTGGAGGAGGCAGTGTTGATGACAGTCTTAAGGGAGTTGCTATCATGGTTCATGCCCACTCTAAACATGGGGGCATCAGCAGAAAGGGCAGAGATGATGATCCTTTTGTCTCTAAGTCTTAAATGAACCTCAGCCTTCTTCAAGGTAGCAAAGATACCAGTGGACTCCATACTGTATTCAGCACCAGCTTTATGCCATTGTGATGTTGGTGGTATCTAGTTCCTGAAAGATAAAGATGGGCTTTTCATTGATGCCAAGCTTTGCACTCTCAACCTTGATTGTGCTGTTGATCTTGTCATGGGTGGAATCATACTGGAATACATAGACCAGGTATTTGAGATCAGTGAGGGGGTCAATTCTGGTGACAGTGTTTACTTTGTCAGAGTTAAAAGGAGCTCTGGTGACCAGGTGCCCAATATGGACAAATACATGTACTCTGATCTTCATCATTGTGTCTCAGGGATGATGCAGAAAAGGATGCAGCTGTCTATCAAATGAAGAGGAGCAGAGAGGCTTCAGTTACGAGGTTGAATAGAAGTTGTGTGAACAGACATCCTTGCCTTGTTCTTGATCTTAAGGGCAAAGTCTTCAGTCTTTCATTAAATGTGATGTTAGCTGTAAGTTTTTTGTAGATGACTTTTACCAGGTTGATGAAGTTTTCTTCTATTCCCAGTTCAACAGTTTTTATTAGGAATTGATGGTGGATTTTGGCAAGTTCTGTTTCTGCATTTATTGACATAATCATATGACTTTTCTTTTATAGTCCTTTAATAAGATATATAAAGAATGTTAAAACAAACTTGTGTTCCTGAGATAAACTATATTTCATTATGATATAGTACCCTTTTTATATATTGTTGGGTTCAACTTGCTAAAATTTTATTGAGGATTTTGTATCTATGTTGATGAGTGACATATTGATCTGTAGTTCTCTTTTGTCGTATATCTTTGTCTTTTCTCACAGAATGGTAATCTCATAGAATGTTAGGCATTATTTGTGTCTCTTAAATATTTTGCAACCATTTTTGTAGAATTGGTAAATGGTTGGCAGAATTTCTTTTGAAGCCATATGGACCTGGAGGTTTCGTTTTGTGGAGAATGTTTTTAACTAAAAGTTCAAATTCGATTTCTTTAATAGATTTTGGACTATTCAGGCTATTAATTTCTTTTTGAGTGAGTTTTGGTAATTTGTGTTTTTTAAGAAACTTGTCCATTTCATCTAATTTTCTGATTTCTTGGTATAAAGTCATTGATAATACTCTCCTACTACTTGTTTTGTATCTTTAGAATATGTAGTGATGTTATCTCTCTTTCTGGTATTGGTAATTTGTGTCTTCTAGAGCAGTTTAGCTGTAGATTTATCAATTTTGTAGTTTTTTTTTGAAGAATCAGATTTTGATTTCATGATTTTCTCTATTGTTATTCTATTTTCTGTTTCCTTTGGTTTCTGCTGTTCTTTAATATTTACTTACTTAGGGCTTAATATGTTCTTTTGTTTGTTTCTTAAGGTGAAAGCTGAGGTCAGCAATTTGAGACCTTTCTTCTGATCTAATATTGACATTTTAATGCTATAAGTTTTCCTTTAGGTACTGCTTTAGTTGCATCCCAGAAGTTTTGATATTGTGTTTTTTTCTTTTTCAGTTCGAAATATCTCCAGCTTTCTTTTTGAGATCTTCTTTCATCTACATGTTGTTTAGTTTCCAATATTTGTGGGGTTTCCAGATACTTTTCTGTTAATGATATTTAATTTAATTCCACTGGAGTCAGAGAACATATTTTGAATCATTGAGATTTGTCTTATGACATACAATCTGGTATATTTTGGTACATGTCATGTGTTTATTTGAAAAGAACATGCATTCAACTGCTATTGGGTAGAGTGTTCTATAAATGTTAGTTATTTAAGTTGGTTAATAGTATTATTGAGACCTTATATGCCCTTATAATTTTCTCTTTACTTGTTCTATCAATTACTGAGTGAGGGGTGTCGAATCCTCAAGTATAGGTAGAAAAGTCTATTTCTCTTTGCAGTTGTAACAGTTTTTGCTTCATGTATTTTGAAGTTCTGTTATTTGATGCAAAAAACATTTAGGATTGTAATGTCCTCTTAATAAATTGGGTTATCATCATGAAATGATTTTCTCTATCCCTTGCTCTGAATATTTTTTGCTCTGAAATGTACTTTATCTAGTGTTAATATGGTTATTCAGGTTTCTTTTGATTAGTGTCAGTATGGTTTTTCTGCCCTTTTACTTTTTATCTATTTGTGTCTTTCTATTTAATGTAGGTTTCTTGTAGTGAGCATATAGTTGGGTCTCCATTTTTTTTTTTTTAAATCCAGTCTGACAGTTTTTCCTTTTTAACTAAGGTAATTAGACCATTTACAGTTAATGTAATTATCCATGTGGTTGTATATAAATTTACCATCTTACCATCTGCTTTCTATTTCTCCCATCTATTCTTTGTTCCTCTTTTGTGCTTTCTTTGCCTCTTTTGGATTTTTTTTTTAATGATTTCTTAGGCTAGTTTAAATGAATACATTGTATTTAACATTTTTGTCTCACTTATGGCTTTATTTATTGATTAAAATAATCTTTAAATTTTTTTATTTATATAATTTAGCACACATTTACTAAACAGCTATTATATTGAGTGCTTAAAGAACGAATTTTACAGAAGGTGAGTCTTGATCTAGGCTTTGGAGGAATGGTAAGATATGATTGATTAGAGAATCTTACAGGTTAATAGAAGGGTGCGAATAAAGGCACATAATACCTTATGAAATTAATAGGACAAGATTGGATGAGCTTAGCAAAAGGAATAGAAGTACAAATATTCTGAGAATATCCTAGGAAATTGAAATGCTTCAAGGACTATATATATATATATATATATATTCATTTAATATTCATATATATATTCATTTAAAAGAGATAATCATGTGTTTCTTCGATTCTGGCTGAGGGGTTCACATTCTGCAAGCAATCTTTTTTTTTTAATTTAAATTCAATTAATTAACATATAATGTATTACAAGTTTCAGAGGTAGAAGTCAGTGATTAGTCAGTCTTATATAAAACCCAGTGCTCATTACATCACATGCTGTCCTTAGTGTCCATCACCCAGTTACCCCATCCCCCAACCCCTGCCTTCCAGCAGCTCTCAATTTGTTTCCTATGATTAAGTCTCTTATGGTTTACCTCCCTCTCTGATTTCATCTTTTATTTTTTCCTCTCTTCCCCTATGATCCTGTTTTGTTTCTTAAATTGCACATATGAGTGAGATCATTGGATAATTGTCTTTCTCTGATGGCTTATTTCGCTTAGCATAATGCCCTCTAGTTCCATCCACATCGTTCCAAATGGCAAGATTTCATTTTTTGAAGGCTGAGTAGTATTCCATTGTATATACCACATCTTCTTTATCCATTCATGTGTCAATGGGTATCTGGGCTCTTTCCCTGGTTTGGCCATTGTGGACATTGCTGCTATAAACATTGAAGTGCAGGTGTCCCTTCAGATTACTACATTTGTGTCTTTGGGGTAAATTCCCAGTAGGGCATTTCCTGGGTCATAGGGTAGCTCTATTTTCAACTTTTTGAGGACCCTCCATACCGTTTTCTAGAGTGGCTGCTTCAGGTTATAGTCCCACCAACAGTGTAAGAGGGGTCCCTTTTTTCCGCATCCTTGCCAATATCTGTTGTTTCCTGAGTGGTTAGTTTTAGCCATTCTGACAGGTGTGAGGTGGTATCTCATTATGGTTTTGATTTGTATTTCCCCGATGCCGAGTAATGTGGACCACTTTTTCATGTATCTGTTCGCCATTTGGATGTCGTCTTTGGAGAAATGTCTGTTCATGTCTTCTGCCCATTTCTTGATTGGATTATTTGTTCTTTGAGTGTTGAGTCTGATAAGTTCTTTACAGATTTTAGATACTAGCCCTTTATCTGATAAGACATTTGCAAATATCTTCTCCCATTCTGTTGGTTGTCTCTTGGTTTTGTTGACTGTTTCCTTTGCTCTGCAAAAGCTTTTTATCTAAATGAAGTCCCAGTAGTTAATTTTTTTTTCCAGTAGTTCATTTTTGCTTTTGTTTCCCTTGACTTTGGAGACATGTCTAGCAAGAAGTTGCTGCATCTGAGGTCAAAGAGGTTGCTGTATGTGTTCTTCTCTAGGATTTTGATGGATTCTTGTCTCACATTTAGGTCTTTCATCCATTCTGAGTCTATCTTTGTGGGTGGTATAAGGAAATGGTCCAGTTTCATTCTTCTGCATGTGGTGTGCAATTATCCCAACACCATTTGTTGAAGACTGTCTTTTTTTCATTGGATATTCTTTCCTGCTTTTTTGAAGCTTAGTTGACCATAGAGTTGAGGGTCCATTTCTGGGTTCTCTATTCTGTTCCATCGATGTGTGTGTCTGTTTTTGTGCCAGTACCAGACTGTCTTGATGATTACAGCTGTGTAATAGAGCTTGGAGTCTGGTATTGTGATGCCACCACCTTTGGTTTTCTTTTTCAATATTCCTTTGGCTATTCGGGGTCTTTTCTGGTTCCATACAGATTTTAGGACTATTTGTTACAGCTCTGAGAAAAATGTCAGTGGTATTTTGATAGGGATTGTTTTTGGTGCCATTATAAATGGGATCAACTCTTTAATATCTCTTTCTCTGTCTATTGTTAGTGTATAAAAATGCAGCTGATTTCTGTGCATTGATTTTATATCCTGCCATGTTACTGAATTCCTGTATGAGTTCTAGCAATTCTGGGGAGGAGTCTTTTGGGTTTTCCACATGGAATATCATGTCATCTAAAAACAGTGAGAGTTTGACTACTTCTTTGCTGATTTGGATGCCCTTCCTTCCTTCCTTCCTTCCTTCCTTCCTTCCTCTCTCTCTTTCTTTTTTTTTTTTTTTGTCTGATTGCTGAGGCTAGGACTTCTAGTACTATGTTGAACAGCAGTGGTGAAAGTGGACATCCATGCCGTGTTCCTGACCTTAGAGGAAAAGCTCTCAGTTTTCCCTAATTGAGAATGATACTCACTGTGGGCTTTTCATAGATAGCTTTTATGATATTGAGGTATGTTCCCTCTATCCCTACACTGTGAAGAGTTTTAATCAAGAAAGGATGCTGTACTTTGTCAAATGTTTTTTTTCTGCCTCTATTGAGAGGATCATATGGTTCTTGTCCTTTCTTTCATTAGTGTAGTGTATCACATTGATTTGTAGATGTTGAACCGTGCTTGCATCCCAGGAATAAATCCCACTTGGTTGTGGTGGAGAATCCTTTTATGTACTATTGGATCCTGTTGGCTAGTATCTTGGTAAGAATTTTTGCATCCATGTTCATCAGGGACATTGGTCTGTAAATCTCCTTTTTGAGAGGGTCTTTGTCTGGTTTTGGGATCAAGGTAATGCTGTCCTCATAGAAAGTTAAGAAGTTTTCCTTCCGTTTATATTTTTTTGAAGAAGCTTCAGAAGAATAGGTATTAATTCTTCTTTAAATGTTTGCTAGAATTCTCCTGGAAAGCCATCCAGCTCTGGGCTTTTGTTTGTTGGGAGATTTTTGCTTACTGCTTCAATTTCCTTGCTGGTCATGGGTCTGTTCAGGTTTTCTATTTCTTCCTGTTTCAGTTTTGGTAACTTGTAAGTCTCTAGTAATGCATCCATTTCTTCCAGATTGCCTAATTTGTTGGCATGTAGCTGCTCATAATATGTTCTTATAAATTGTTTGTATTTCTTCAGTGTTGGTTGTGTTCTTTCCTCTTTCATTCATGATTTTATTTATTTGGGTCCTTTCTCTTTTCTTTTTGATAAGTCTGGCCAGAGGTGTATCAATCTTATTAATTCTTTCAGAGATCCAGCTACTTGTTTTGTCCATCTGTTCTACTTTTCATTTGGTTTCTGTTTCATTGATTTCTGCTCTTATTACTAATTCTCTTCTCCTGCTTTAGGCTTTATTTGCTTTTCTTTCTCTAGCCCCTTTAGGTTTAAGTTTAGGTTGTGTATTTGAGACCTTTCTTATTTCTTGAGAAAGGCTTATATTGCTATATACTTCCCTCTTAGGACTGCCTTTGCTGTGTCCCAAAGGTTTTGAACAGTTGTGTTTTGATTTTCAAGGACTGATTTTAAAAAAAGAATATTAAAAGCCTAATACTCTCAATGAAGTTGTAAAACATATGCACATTTTATCACTTTCCTGGTTTAACTGTCAAACTTTTTGAGTCTCATGAGGTAAAGTACCATTAAACAAAATAAATCATTGTATGGAAATAACGTTAAGGCCTAAGTAAAGTTAGAAGCTGAGAATTGACTATATTTGGCTTTTAGTTTCCTCAGACCTTCTTAATTACCAAATAAATTGTCTTATTTTCATCTAACTTGACCTCTTCCTTTCTTTTTGGAACACTTTCCTGTTTTAAATTGTGTAATGCATTCTCTTGGCTTTATTTCTACTCCTGAACAACTCCCAGTGTGCTTCTTATAAACTTTTCTTCTACTGGATCCTTATTGTTAATTGTCCATGGTTTTTTTGTCTGTCCTACATTTCTTTCATTTTTCTTTTTCTCACTAGTTGTTTTATATAGTTTCTCTGAGAGTTTTAGTGAGGGCTAGGAGGTTTTCAGATTTTGAGCTGCCTTATATTTGGTGTTGCCTACCCATCTCAGGCTTGATTTTTTTTTTTTTTTAACCTAGGGATTGATAGATTTTATCTAATACCAACCTTTGAGAGTAGGTTTCAACTTTTCCCCTTATATAAATTTTCTGCTTGAGGTATTTTGAGTCTAAAGGCCTCCCTTTTACAGAGTCTGGTATCAGGTACTCACATGATTTTAACTTTTACTTAATAATTTGTCTTATGAATTCGTTGGACTGTCTTCTAACTAATAGAATACATGCTGGTATTGTGTACTTGCAGCACCCTAAGAGCTTTATAGATGTTGATTATATAGATCTCACAAGAACACCATAAGTTAGTAGTATTATTATCATCTCTATTTTATGGTCGAGGAATGAAGTTCAGAGAGGTTGAATACATTATCCAGGGCTACCCACATCAAGTAGTGGAGCCAGGCTTTGAACTCAGGTAGTCTAACTTCAGAACCATGCTTCTAAATATATATGATAATTTTCATAGTCTTCTGGAAAGCCTTACTTGTATGTATGTTGGTTATTTACAGTTTAGTGCCTTCAAACCTGAAGTCATTGTTTCCTCTCCATCTCTGTCCTCCCTCCAGCAAGTATGCTCTTCTTTTTCACATCTTAGGTTTTGTTTTTTTCTGGTTATTTACCCTCGAAAACTGAGTCATTCTAGATTACCATCTCCTTCTTTCCTCATTTGGTCCTTGTATCTTACTGATTTGTCCTTTTAATTAACTTGAATAAGTGCATTCTGCTGATTTTCATTGTCCCTTTTTAGTTGAAGTTATGATCTTTCATCTGGAATAGTTACTTATTCTGTGCTAGCTGGAACTGCACTTATCTTGCTACTTTGTAACTGCTCATGTGTATATCTTCTCTACTGGACTCTGTTCTTGTAAATATGGACCCTGAATTATGATTTTGTAATCTCAGTGCCTACCTTAATACATCACATACAACTGGTATACAATAATTTGTGAATATATGAATTAACTTGTCATTAGACTTTAGTTTTTTATAGTTTTTTATTTTAATTCCACTACAATTAACATACAGTGTTATATTAATTTCAGGTGTACGATACAATGATTGAACAATTCTATGCATTACTCAGTGCTTATAGTGATAAGTATACTCTTAATTTCCTTCACCTGTTTCATCCATCCTCTCCCCACTCCCCTCTGATAGCCATCAGTTTGTTTTCTATAGTTAGGATTCTGTTCCTTGGTTTGTCTCTCTTTTTTTTTTCCTTGCTCATTTATTTTCTTTCTTAAATTCTACATATGAGTATAATCATATGGTATTTGTCTTTCTCTGACTGGTTCATTTAGCTTAGCATTATACTTTCCAGATCCATCCATGTTGTTGCAAATGGCAATATTTCATTCTTTTTTTTATGGATAAATAATATTCCATTATATGTCTGTATATAGATATATAGATAGATCTAGATTTATCTATCTGTGTATCTATCTATGTATTGATGTATCTATGTATCCATCTATCTATGTATAGACTGCTTCCATAATTTGGCCATTGTAAATAATGCTGCAATAAACATAGTGGTGTATTTCTTTTCAAATTGGTGTTTTTGTATTCTTTGGTAAATATCCAGTAGTGGAATTACTGGATCATATGGTAGTTCTATTTTTAATTTTTTTGAGGAACCCCCATACTGTTTTCCACAGTGCTGCACCAGTTTGCATTCCCACCAAGTGTGTGCGGGTTCCTTTTTCTCCGCATCCTCACCACTTGTTTCTTGTGTTGTTGATTTTAGCCATTCTTACACATGTGAGGTGCTTTGTCATTGCAGTTTTGATTTACATTTCTCTCATGATGAGTGATGTTGAGAATCTTTTCATGTGTCTGTTGGCTATATGTGTGCCTTCTTTGGAGAAATGTCTGTTCAGTTTTAATTGGATTGTTTGTTTTCTTGGTGTTGAGTTGTATCAGTTCTTTATATATTTGGGGTTCTAACCCTTTATCATTAGCACGTATTTTCTACCATTTGGTATGTTGTCTTTTCTGTTGATTATTTCCTTTGTTGTACAGAAGCTTTTTATGTTGATGTAGACCCAATTGTTTATTTTTTGCTTTTGTTTTCCTTGCTTCAGGAGATATATCTAGAAGGATTTGCTATGGACAATGTCATAGAAATGACCACTTGTGCTCTATTCCATAATTTTTGTGGTTTCAGATCTCAGATTTAGGCCCTTAATCTGTTTTGAGTTTATTTTTGTATATAGCATAAGAAAGTGGTCCAGTTTCATTCTTTTGCATGTAGCTGTCCAGTTTTTCCAACACCATTTGTTGAAGAGAATGTCTTTTTCTCATTGCATATTTTTTGCTTCTTAATCAAAGATTGACCATATACTTGTAGATTTATTTCTGGGTTTTGTGTTCAGTTCCATTGATCTATGTGTCTGTTTTTGTGCCAGTACCATATTTTTTTTTAATTTTAATTTTAATTTTAATTTTTTTAATTTATTTTTTTGCGAGAGATCTAGCACAAGTAAGAGAGAGAGCAGAAGCAGAAGGGCAGAGGGAGAGGGAGAAGCAGGCTTCCCACTGAGCAGGGAGCCCGATGTGGCATTGGATCCCAGGACCCTGGAGTCATGACCCAAGCTGAAGGCAGACACTTAACTGACTGAGCCACCCAGGCACCCCAGTACCATACTGTTTTTTGATTACTACAGCTTTGTAATACAAGTTAAATTCTGTAATTGTGATTCCTCCAGGTTTTTTCTTTTTCAAGATTGCTTTGGCTATTCAGGGTCTTTTGTGGTTCCATACAAATTTTAGGATTGTTTGTTCTAGTTCTGTGAAAAGTGTTGTTGGTATTTTGATTGATAGGGATTGCATTAAATGTCTAGATTGCTTTGGGCAGTATAGACATTTTAACAATTGTTAAATGTCTATAAATGTCTATATTGTTCTTTCAATCCATGAGCATGGAATGTCTTTCCATTTCTTTGTGTCATCTCCAATTTCTTTCAACAATGTTGTATTATTTTCAGAGTAGAGGTGTTTCACCTCTTAAGTTTATTCTTACTATTTTTTGGTGTCGTTGTAAATGGGATTGTTTTCTTTTTTTTCTTTTTTTTTTTTTTAATAATGATTTTTTATTATATTATGTTAGTCACCATACAGTACATCCCCGGTTTTCGATGTAAGGCTCGATGATTCATTAGTTGTGTATAACACCCAGTGCACCATGCAATATGTGCCCTCCTTACTACCCATCACCGGCCTATCCCATTCCCCCACCCCCCTGTAAATGGGATTGTTTTCTTAATTTCTCTCTCTGCTGCTTCATTATTAGTGTATAGATGTGCAACGGATTTCTGTACATTGATTTTGTATACTGTGACTTTATGGAATTCAATTCAATCCTAGTAGTTTTTTGGTGGAATATTTCAGGTTTTCTACATATAATATCACATCATCTATAATATTGAAAGTTTTACTTCTTCCCTACCAATTCGGGTGCCTTTACTTTTCTTTGTGTTGTCTGGTTGCTGTGGTTCCAGTACTATGTTGAATAAGAGCGGTGAGAGTGGACATCCTTGTCTTGTTCCTGACCTTAGCGGATAAGCTTTCAGTTTTTCCCCTTCAAGTATGATGTTTGTTGTGGGTTTTTCATATATGGCCTTCATGTGTTGAGGTATGTACCCTCTAAACCTGCTATGTTAATGGGTTTTTATCATGAATATATGTTGTACTTTGTCAGATGCTTTTTCTGTATATTGAAATGATCAGATGGTTTTTATCTTATTCATGTGATGTATCATGTTGATTGATTTGTGAATATTGGACCACCCTTGCATCCCAGGAATAAATCCCACCTGATTGTGGTGAATAATATTTTTACTGGGTTATTGGATTCAGTCTGCAATATTTTGTTGAGAATTTTTGCATCAGTGTTCATCAGAGACACTGGCATATATAATCCCCCCCCCCTTTTTTTTTTTGGTAATGTCTTTTTTGGTTTTGGTATCAGGGTAATGCTTGCCTCATAGAATGAATTTGGAAGCTTTCCTTCCTCCTAATTTTTGGGATAGTTTGAGGAGAACACATATTAATTCTCCTTTAAATGTTTGTTAGAAATATCTTGTGAAAGTGTCTGGTCCTGGACTTTTGTTTGTTGGGAGTTTTTTTGATTACCGATTAAATTTCTTTGTTGGTAATCAGTCTGTTCAAATTTTCTATTTCTTCCCGCTTCAGTTTTGGTTGGTTACATGTTTCCAGAAATTTATCAATTTTTTCTAGTTTGTCCAGTTTGTTGGTATATAATTTTTCATAATATTCTCTTACAGTCCTTTGTACTTTCATGGTGTCTGTTATTTCTTTTCTTTCATTTGTGATTTTGTTTATTTGAGTCTTTTCTTTTTCTGATGAGTCTCACAAAAGGTTTATCAATTTTGTTGATCTTTTCAACGAATCAGCTTCTGGTTTAATTGATCTTTTCTATTTCTTTTTTTAGTTTCTATATCATACATTTCTGCTCTACTCCTTCTTTCCTTCCTTCTGCTGGTTTTAGGTTTTGTTTGTTCTTCTCTTTCTGGCTCCTTTAGGTATAAGGTTAGGTTGTTTCAGAATTTTCTTGCTTTTTGAGTTGAGCCTGTATTACTATAAATTTCCCTCTTAGTGCCATTTTTTTTTTAAAGATTTTATTTATTTGACAGAGATAGAGACAGCCAGCGAGTGACAGAACACAGGCAGGGGGAGTGGGAGAGGAAGAAGCAGGCTCCTAGTGGAGGAGCCTGACGTGGGGCTCGATCCCGTAACTCCGGGATCACGCCCTGAGCCGAAGGCAGACGCTTAACCGCTGTGCCACCCAGGCGCCCCCCTCTTAGTGCCATTTTTCCTGCATCCTAGAGATTTTGTATAATTTTGTTTTCATTTTCAATTTTTCTCCATGTTTTTTCCTTGTTTGATTTCTTGGTTGATTCATTCATTTTTTAATAACATGTTATTAAACATCCACATATTTGTTTTCTTTCCAGATTTTTTTCTTGTGGTTGATTTCTAGTTTCATAGCATTGTCGTCAGAAAAGATGCATGGTGGGACACCTGGGTGGCTCAGTTGGTCGGGTGTCTGCCTTCATCTCAGGTCATGATCCCATGTCCTGGTATCAAGTCCTGTATCAGGATCCTTGCTCAGCGGGGAGCCTGCTTCTCTCTCTACCTGCTACTCCCCCTACTTGCATTCTCTTTCACTCTCTCTTTCTGACAAATGGATAAATAAAATCTTAAAAAAAAGAAAAGAAAAGATGCATGGTGAGACTTTGATCTTTTTGTATTGGTTGAGACTTGTTTTGTAGCCTACTATATGATCTATTCTAGAAAGTGTTCCATGTGCACTTGAAAAGAATGTGTATTCTTCTCTTTTAGGATTGAGTATTCTGCATATATTTGTTAAATCCATCTGGTCCAGTGTGCCATTCAAAGGCATGATTTCCTTGTTAATTTTCTGTTT
The DNA here is from genome assembly GCF_017311325.1 of Ursus maritimus. Classification (NCBI taxonomy): domain Eukaryota; kingdom Metazoa; phylum Chordata; class Mammalia; order Carnivora; family Ursidae; genus Ursus; species Ursus maritimus. Next base: position 35,903,196 of record NW_024424564.1, on the reverse strand, counting down.
GGATGATCTGTCCATTGACATAACTGGAATGTTGAAGTCCCCTACGGTTATTGTATTAGTATCAATTAATTCCTTTATGTTTGTTATTAACTGTTTTATGTATTTGGTTGCTCCCATAGTGGGTGCATGAATACTTACAGTTTTTATATCTTCTTGTTGGATTATTCCCTTTGTGATTATATAGTCTTTCTTTGTCTCTTGTTCAGTCTTTGTTTTAATGTGTAATTTGCCTGATATAAGTATTGTTACCCCAGCTTTCTTTTGATTTCCATTTGCATGATAAATATTGCTCTATCCCCTCACTTTCAATATGCATGTCTTTAGGTCTAAAATGAGTCTCTTGTAAAGCAGCACATAGATTGGTCTTATTTTTTAATCCACTCTGTCACTATAAGTCTTTGGAGCAGTTTGTCCATTTACATTCCATGTAATATTGATATGTATTTATAGCCATTTTGTTACTTGTTTTCTGTAACTTGTTCTGTGACTTCGTTACTTGTTATTGTAGTTTTCTCTCATCCTTTCTCTTCTTCCTCTCTCATGGTTTTCCAGCTTTCTTTAGTGAGGTACTTGGATTCATTTCTCTTTTTATTTGCATATCTATTATTGGCTTTTGATTTTTGGTTACCATTAGGTTTGTATATAACTTCTGCATGTAGCAGCAGTCTATATGAAATTGATGGTCACTTGTTTGAACCCATTCTTTACTCCTTTCCCCAGTACATTTTCTGTATATGGTATCATATTTTACATCTTTTTATTTTGTGAATCCCTTGGCTGATATTTACAGATAGTTATTTTTACTGTTTTTGAGTTTACTTTTTATACCCTCACTTATGGTCTTTCATTTATACTCACTTTAATATTTCTTGTAGGTCTGGTTTAGTGGTCATGAACTCCTTTAGTTTTAGTGGGTGTTTTGTTTTTGTTGTTGTTTGTATTTGTTTGTTTTTGTCTGAGAAATTCTTTATCTCTCCTTATGTTCTGAATGATAGTCTTGCTGGATAAATTATTCTTGGCTGCAGATTTTTCCCTTTCAGCACTTTGAATATATCATGTTACTCCCTTCTGGCCTCAAATTTTCTATCTGCTGATAGCCTTATGGGGTTTCCCCTTGTATGTAACTGTCATCTTTTCTCTTACTGCTTTTAAAATTTTTTCTTTCTCACTAATTTTTGCCCTTTTAATTATTATGTGTCTTGGTGTGGACCTCTTTGCGTTGATTTTGTTGGGGAATTCTGTGCCTCCTAGACTTGGTTATCTGTTTCTTTGCCCAGGTCAGGGAAGTTTTCAACTATTGTTTCTTTAAATAAATTTTCTGCTTTCCTTTCTTTCTCTTCTCCTTCTGGAATACCTGTAATGCAAATGTTATTATGCTTGTGGAGTCCCTGAGTTCCCTACCTCTGCTCTCATTTTGCATAGTATTTTTTTTCTCTCTTACCTGCTCACCTTGATTACTTTCCATTACTTTAACTTCCAGGTTTCTAATTCATTCTTCTGCATCTCTAGCTTGTGTTTATTCTGTTGAGTGTATTTTCAATTTCAATTATTGTGTTGTTCATCTCTGATTGATTAGTTTTAGCTCTGTGGTGAGGGTCTCACTAATGTCCTTTACTCTTGTCAAGTCCAGTGCGTATCTTCATGATCATTACTTTAAATTTTTTTTCAGGTTATCACTTATATTCATTTTGCTTATGTATCTTGCTATGATTTTGTCTTCCTTCTTTTGGGACATATTCCTCTGCCTCCTCACTTAACCTAACTCTCTGTCTGTTTCTCTTTGTTAGGAAAATCAGCTGGTCTCTTGCTCTTGAAAGTAGTGGGCAGGGCATTTACTTTCAATGAAGTGGCACCTGTCCTCCTCCACAGTAGCCATGAATATGTAGGGACATGTAGCCACGGCAGAGCTCCAGTCTGGCAGGGGCACTCCACAGTGTGTGTGCAGGTGGGGGTTGCAGTTTTAACAGGGTGCCAGTATTCTCCATGGGAGGTCAGGAGATACACGGTTGGCAAGATTTGTACTGATCTTCTGGTGGAGGGGACGTGCTGTCCCTGGACTGAGGCAGGTGTGGTTGGAGGGGGCAGGGTGGGGTGTAAGCATGTTAAGTAGTGAATGCCTGCCCCTGTTGGTTCCCACAGGTGACTGTGTGGAGGGTAGGGAGGCAGGGGGTAGGAATGAAATGGCACCTGCCAGCTCTTTTGTTCCTGGAAAATCCCTCAGGAGCTCTGAGCTTAGTAATTAACTCTCCCTTCTGTGCACCCCATGTGTTTTTCGAACTGCTGCTTCTAAGCTATATCTCTGAGGACTGTTGTGCTGTTTCTTTAAGGGCAGGAACTCAGTTTCCTTTCACCCTTTGGGCTCTCCCTCTCCCAGGGCCCAGCTTCTGATTTTTAAAGTTCCAGGCTTTAAGTCCTGCTGGTTATAAGAACTCACAAAATTCTGTCCCTTTGATTTTCAAAGCTAATTGCTGTGGAGATTCATCTTCTTTGTGCAGGTTTCCCAGTATGTTAGTCTGTTTCTCACCCCTCTGTGTGCCTATGGCTCCCTTCCTCTGGCAGCCAGACCCAAGGGGTTTTTAGCTCCCCACTGCATCTCTGCCCTTCCTACCGTCTTCGGTGTTGCCTCTCCTTGACATTTAAGTACGGAGTCTGTTCTGCCAGTCTTCGGATTGTTTTCTAGGTTATTTGCACTGATGTGTTACCTAGTATCTGTGAGAGGAGGTGAATTTAGGGTCCTCTTCTGCCATCTTACCTGAAGATCTCTAGACCTTAGTTTTTATGAGTTTAATATTGTCAAGAATGTCAGATAAAATAATTTTTTGATCTGGTTTTTAAAAAGTGGCTTTCAGTGCCTTATGTTTTCAAAAGCTAAAAATAGTTTCTGTAATAGTAGTGATCAAGGATAAAATGGACTATTTTATGTAGTTACATTATCTTCAAAATATGTTGTATTGTAAAATGATATCTTCAAAACTATTATAATGTTCTTGTGGTTTACAACAGTCCACATCTTCAATTATATTTTCAAGTATGAAATATTGATTTTCTTGGTAGCATTTGAACAGCAAGAAGAGTTTATATTCTTCCCATAATGCAGAAATATCTTTTAACTTATATAAATCTCTGACATCTCAGAAGGATTGTGTTAAAATGGAGGAGGCATGTGTCATAAATCTTTATTCTTTGGTATAGAATATAGTAGCTGAGTGTTAATTGCTTCCAATATTTAAGTATTTATATAAAGTAATAGGGAATTTTTGGATTCAGATTTTAGTACATGGCAGTAGTCCTACATTCACTAATAATTTCTGAAGGTGGTTATATTTCCTAATAATTTCCTTACATCAAATAAATGAAGTTATTGTTCCAAGGAGAATGCATGAAAGATGACATTCATTTTCTACATGACTAGAATTTTCTTATGCAACATGCTGCTGGCTGTGGGACTATGAGGCTTCTTTTTGTTTTTCAAAGCACGATTCTGCTTAACTGTTAACTCTGCGCTTGTGCTTTATTTGCAGCATCTGGCGAGGCCCCAATGTGAACTGCACAGACAGTTCGGGTTACACTGCTTTACACCATGCAGCCTTAAATGGACATAAGTAAGTGCTACTTATTTGGACTAGAAACCTGGTGTATTTAGTTACATGTGATGAAGTTGATTATGTTGATGATACCTATCTCATGTTGCCAGGAGTCTCCTGGGCTTAGGTGAGTTTGAAGAGGCACCAGGTGGCAACAATGACGATTTAAACTTGGTAGGAATGTTGCTGTGGATGATTATGTGCAGAGTATAAACCAAGAGAATTGTTCTAAAATAGTCAAATATCACACAAGGAGAATGAGAGAAGTGACAGGACATGTTAGTTATATGTAGCTTTCAGGGGGGAATGGAATAAAACCAATTAGTAACATCATCCTACCTTTTTTGGGTGTCTTTATCGAACATGGGAAGTATTCACCAAGAGTAAAATCTTAATAGGTTCTTACTATAAATATGAGCCACTTCAAAATCCTTCAAATTTAGGTAACATGCTTTTTCTTTGTCATTCAAGATAGTCTTTCTGGTTTTAAATTTCTTTAACCTGTGGAATTATGTTTCAATACTGTGATAGCCTACAGTATGGACAGTGAAAGAATGTGTAACCATAACCATCATTTCATTTCTAGTGTTTTATCTAGGTTACCTAATGGTTTACTGACAAAGTGTGAGGAGTCTGAATGATTTAGATGTTCTGTTCTCCCCCGTCAGAAGGAAAAGGACTCTTTTCATGTCTCCCTTTCCTTTCTGTTTTTCCTTTGCTCTAATGATCCAAATTATTAGTCTTCCCAGAGTTAGATCATTTCATTTTACTTTTACTTCATTTTTTAAAAGATTTATTTATTTTAGAAAAAGAGGGAGAGTGTGTGTGTGCATGCACATGCCAGGGGAAAGGCCTAGGGAGAGAATCTTCAAGCAGACTGAGCGTGGAGCCTGACTTGGGGCTTGATCTCATGACCCATGAGATCATGCTCTGTGCCAAAACCAAGAGTTAGGTTCTTAACTGACTGAGTCACCCAGGTGCCCCCATTTTATCAGAGTTTTTTTTAGATATAGTAATTACTGCCTTACAAATGCTAGTTACCAAAAAAAAAAAAAAAAAAACAAAAACAAAAAACAAAACCAAAAACTAGTTACCCTTTGCTTTCCCACCTGTTCCTTTATTTTGTGAATTAAGACACAAGATCAAGTCACACTTGATAACATTTTATGGCTTTAAAGTTCTCACACAAGAAACGCCCTTTTCGTCATTTATCACTATGACATTTTTTATTTTTAAACTTTTTGCATAAATCTAATATTATCATTCTGTTTGGATGTGGTGATATATCTATATCTACCCATGTATAATTATACATATACATATAATCATAAACATAATGTTTCATCATTTGGATTCTTAGTATTAGAACTCCCAAACAACGTTTCTTTTTATCCACTCCCTATTCTATATTATATTATCTTATACATCTAACTCAGAACCTTTTATTTTGCTGGGTCTTTTTCAAAATATATTGCTGTCCTTCTGTAGAGTGTAAAATGTGTACTGGTCCCTATCATCTGAATGTTTTAAAGGAATTACTCTTTATTCTTCTTTGTACCTGGGTTATCAGGAATGAAGGCAAATTAAATCAGCCTAAGAAATACAATGCAGTTGGCTTCTTTGATCATCTTAATGGTGCATTTGGGGAATTCCAGTTGGGAAAATAATTGGAAAGACAAACTATCAGATCTAATGGACAGAAGATCTTCAGCCTGAGCATTGGAGCTATACTACTTTTCTTGTTCTATCTTTGCTTGTCATTATAAGCAGTTCTCAAAATAATGTTGTCCCAAAATGGATTAGCATTCATATCCATCTGTGGTTTTCAGTGTTTAGTAAATGTTATTGATTTATACGTGATGGCCTATCAAGTTCTAACCATTGAGATATGTTTCCCTATGGCCCACTGCATAATTTTTCATTTCTATTAACAATGTACAAAGTAAAGATAATTTAAGCAAACTGATTAGCAATCATTAAAATCATAAAGAGAGGGAGATTTAACTAGATATCTTAGACATCTTTAAGATCGCTTTAATTGCAGATGTTCCCTGAGAATTATGTGTCTCTGCTTTGATTTTATACGAAGATCTCATCTTTTTAACACTTTCTAGAAAGATTTTACTCAGTGTCATTCTATAGGCATTGGAAAAAAGCAGGAGAATTCTAATCCCATCTTCCCATCTCTGCTAGTTACATATCTTGAGCCATTTAATTAACCCATCTAGGGCTCAGTTCAGTATAATGAATACATAGGCTGGATATTTTTCATTGTTCCTTTCAATTATAACATTTTATGATACACTGTTTTGGTATTTGTGGCTCGGTTATGTACTATGATGCTACAATTCTGAAATTTGGATTTTCATCTAGAGTGTAATAGCTCTTTAAATTACCCACGGATTTTTAAAATTAGAGATGGTTTACTCAGTCCTGCCCCCTCCCTTCCCTCATTTTATAGATGGAGAAATAAGTCCATTCTGCATAAATGACATAATGATCACTTAGATATTAAGGTGGGGCTGTGTTTAGAGTTTATGTGTTTCAGTTCTAAATGCATGCTTTTACCAATACTCTACATTATCTTCCTTTTGTGGCTCTATGCACATCAGTTTTCTAAACTTTTGCTGGCTTTTCTCTGTTCTATTATTTATTTCTGGGCTGCCTCCCATTATCATCAACTTGTGTGTTCACATAGAATGCTAATTTTAATATTGGCTTAAGAAAAGATATTTGAAGGAGAAAAAAATGTCATAGTATATATCTCAGACCAGAGAAGAATGGTTTTTTTCTTTTCTTTGCCTCTGCTATTCTCACTTAGCAAGGTAGTGAGCAATTGATTATTTTGTATTCTTCCCAAGCAAGCCTTAGCAGTCAGCACAGAAACACATCATTTCCATGTTTGTTGCTATTGTTGTTGTAGCCATCAGCTGTAGATTGTTTCCGAAAACATTATGATTTCTAGGCTAAAGTTCACAGAATCACAGAGCTAGCAGTAATATTACAGGGATGTGTAGCTTCTTATTTTGCTTGGAACACAGGCTTTTCTCCTACCCTCAACATACAGTCTAAGCCTTCATACGATTAAGCCTGTTTTATATCCTCTTACTTTGTATGTTTTATTGGGGGCTCTTGTTTATCAGCTCTAGTTAATCCACAAGTGGAGCAGCATTTTGTACCTGAAATACATTATTTCATAATGAACAATTCATCCTCACTCAGCTAAATCAGAACACAATAGAAAATGTACTTCTGTTAGTGATTTTCCTGGATCATTTGTAATTGCAGATTAGAAAATTATTACCTTCAAATGATAGAAAAAAACGTGGTCAGTAGAACAAAATCCACTAGCAATTGATTGTAAGTTATTTCAGTAGATAGGCAAGAGACCTATCTGTTTTTCTTTTTTATAATATGAAGGATTCATTTTCTCTCTCATGTATTTTTGCTACAAATTTGGTTCTCTTCTCTTCTGAAGAGACATTAGACAGCCAGCTGGCTTGCCTTTCTGCCTTTCTTCTTCCCTCTCTCCCTCCTTCCTCCACTTTATTCCTCCCTATCTCTTTCCCTTTTTCCTTCCTTCCTCTGTCCCATGTTCTTTCTCTTCCTTTCTCCTTTCCTTTCCTCTTTTCTTTTTTAATAATAATCCTACTGTTCACTATAAGGTTTTACTGAACATGTGTATTCGTATTTCAGTTCTCCTTCTCTTAGCAAATTATTCCTTTTCTTTTTGTTAAGTTTCATCTCATTAAACTGTATTGGGCACACTGTGATTCTTGGATGCTGTTTTGAGAACTGTCAGCACTAAATCGTTATCGTTTATGTCTTCAAAATATGTATATTCTTTGTTGTGTGTGGGCTTTAAGTATTTGCTGTTCTTGCTTTTCATTCTTTAAATATTTAATGCTTGAATCCTAGACTCCATTATCTGAAATCCAAACAGTAGCTCAAATTATTAATATCTAGAATCCAGATAGTAATTTATGTGTATTTTTGATTTACTCTTTCTTAAGTTTTCTAATGAAAGAAGAGAACTTCATATAAAAATTTATATAGTCTGGTCCATGAACTTTTTCTTTGGATAACCTAGAAATAACTTTGATCTGATTGCTTCTTTCCTGGATAAGGATATTAAGTAGCTAAAATTTGCTCTTGTTCATTCTCCCTGGAAATCTATGAGAGTGAATTCAGTATAAAAAGGTGCTCCAGTTAGAAAATGGAGTGGATTGTCCTAAAGTCTTTTGACCATATCAAACACGTTTGCAACTCTATTTCTGTTAGGGAGAAGTAAAATCTTCAAGAAAGTCTGAAATCAAAAGGGCATTAATTAATGTGGGAATTTCATTAGTTTGTTAAATACTATATCCATATGAAGATGATTTGCATTTATTTCAAAGTTCTTTGGACTACTAACGAGAGAGGATGGAACAAAATAAATGTCTTTGGTTATGATTTAATTATAGGGAAATTTGCTTTTGAAGTAAAGAAATTTGAATGTTGAACCTTCCCAATTAACTTAATTTTGCCCAGAACATATCCAGAAACTTCTTAAAAGATATTTCATATGAATTAGAAGTGTATTTATATCTATCAGAAATCAAAACAAATATAGTAGCAAAAATCAATACTTTTAGAATTCCTATTTTTACCTGAACTTATATATTAGCCTCAAGCTGTAAAATGTTGCAGTGATTTAAATTGCATTATTATTAAATTTAATTAGATATTTTATTTTACTCCTGGGAAATGGAGTTGTTTCTTCTGTGAGCTCATCGACCACATTTACTTTAGGATTTTAGAGCAGTTTGTATTTATGAAATGCTATATATAAGAAAGAATGTCACTTTATGATCAACATATAGACGTTACTTCACTGTTTGCTATTTTATGAACGTTGTTCATCAGTATAACTTAATATTTCATGCCTAGTAACCAAGCACAGTCAACAAGTTCATTTGTTGATACCTCTGAAAGATATAAGGTACAACTTAAATAAAAATGAAAATCAATAGGGCACCTGCGTGGCTCAGTCAGTTAAGCATCTGACTTCAGCTCAGGTCATGATCCCAGGGTCCTGGGATTAGGTCTTGCATCAGGCTCCCTCCTCAGTGGAGAGTCTGCTTCTCTGTCTACCCTTACCCCCTGCTCATGATCTCTCTCTCACTCTTTCTCTCTCAAATAAATAAATAAAATTAAAAAAAAAAGAAAATACTGATTTCGGTAAGATCTTAATGTTAAATACCAATATAGTTTAGATATTAAAAATAGGACCTGAAATTTAATTTATTCTTAATGAATATGGAGATAAAGGGCCTGCTTAATACATTGTTACTTGTGATATACATGGATACATCATAAGATGTATAAATGACAGTTGGTTAATATTTTATTTATGATTCAGTAAAACTGACAGGTACATTTTTATCAGAAAATATGTTTTCACATTAGAAATCTGAGCCATGACAGGTCATTAGCTGCTATGTCTGAATAAGATGAAAGGTACACCTTAAATAAAAATTTAAAATAAATTTAAATTCAAAAATGAACAAGTTTGGGGCACCTGAGTGACTCAGTTGGTTAAGCATCTGACTTTTGATTTTGGCTCAGGTCATGATCTCAGGGTTGTGGGATGGAGCCCCCTGCAGGGCTCTCTGCTCAGGGGGGAGTCTGCTTCTCTCCTTCTCCCTCTCCCTCTGCCTCTTCTCTTGCTGGCATGTGTGCGCTCTCTCTCTCTCTCTCTCTCTCAAATAAATAAATCTTTTAAAAAATAACAAATTTAGTAACACATATATATTTAAAAAATGAAAATAGAGGGGAGCCTAGGTGGCCCAGTCGATTAAGCCTCTGCCTTCAGCTTGGTTCATGATCCCAGGATCCTGGGATGTAGCCCAGATTGAGTCGATTGAGTTGGGCTCCCTGCTCAGTGGGGAGTCTGCTTTTCCCTCTCCCTCCCCACACTTGTGCTTTCTATTTATCTCACTCGCTTTCTCAAATAAATAAAGTCTTTAAAAAAAGAAAATATAATTGTGTTTAGTTGGGATTGTTTTGTTCACCAAAGGCAATTTCATAGGCATACAGTTTATTCTTTTCAGAATTAAATATTAGGTAGTGGTAATATGACACAATACAAACGTGAGTTAAATTAGTTTTTTCACTGTTTCATCAATCTTCCTGATAAATAATGAACGTATACCACATATATTATTAGAAAATTTCAACAAGAATTGAGCCAAAGAACAAATTAAACTCTGAATGGATTTCATGAGAGTAAAAGAAAATAGGATTGATAAACCCAATAAACTTTCCTCTTTATCCTTTGAAAGTAAATGCTTTTAGAAGTTTCATATTATGTTTTTAATTGGTTAGGCATTGAGGAATAAAGTTAAAACTCCTCACATAAGTAACTTTCTCTGATATATGAATTTGGAGAAGGCTGTTTTGTGAATAGTGTAAATTCTACTTTTTAGATCCAGATAATTAACTGCTTTCTTTTGGTATTATTTTACCTTTTATTTACATGCTGAAGTGTTTCATTTAAAAAAATCACTGGGATTGCTTAACATTGCTGTAGCTTGCCTTGAGAATATTGTTTGTTTGTATACAATTTTACAGTCATACCTATTTTTTATTTGATTCACACCAACCCTTTTGAGACTGGCAGGAAGATTTAGTCTCTGAATTCTATTTTAGCAATATCTGAAAGACTGACAGAGGCTATTTGATTTGCCCAAAGTAACCAAATTAGTAAGTAGTAGAAAGTTGGAACTTTAAAGCAAGTATTCTGATTTTTAACTGCTTTTTTAATTCATTGGTATTGAATCTTTCTTACCACATTGTAGTTATTTATCTCAGAATAGAAGACCCTATATAGTAACTTTTGCATGGCAGAGATGAGGAGAAATATGTGCACTTGACAACCTTCAAGGGTCCATCTGATTTTCAGATTTGTTTTTGCAAAGGTGATTTGCTGGAAGCATTTTTATTTTTAAAGGATTTTGTTTTCTTTCTTTCTTTCCTTTCTTTCTTTTCTTTCTTTTTTCTTTCTTTTTTCTTTCTTTCTTTCTTTCTTTCTTTCTTTCTTTCTTTCTTTCTTTCTTTCTTTCCAACTTTCTTTCCAACTTTCTTTCTTTCTTTTTTTAAAGATTTTATTTATTTATTTGACAGAGAGAGACAGCCAGCGAGAGAGGGAACACAAGCAGGGGGAGTGGGAGAGGAAGAAGCAGGCTCCCAGTGGAGGAGCCTGATGTGGGGCTCGATCCCAGAACCACCGGGATCATGCCCTGAGCCAAAGGCAGACGCTTAACGACTGAGCCACCCAGGTGCCTCTTAAAGGATTTTGTTTTCACTTGGGACAAGAACTAATATTTTTGTACAGTGTTTTACTATTTATTGAGTGGCATCTCTTCTGTGATCTTATTTAGAGCTCTTACCAGTCATGACCAGTAGGTGTTATTATTATTACAATATCCCCTACAGAAAAGAAAAAGAAAGACAAGACTAAGTAATTTCTCTAGGGTCACATCATTAGGTAGTTTGTGTAGCTAGGACTCAGATCCAAATCTTCTAAATTCAGGTTTTATAAAATAATACCGGTTCTTAAAAAGAATATTAAAGTGAGATTTTATTCTTACTTTCTCTGAAATCGTAGCATTAGAAAATTTAGGACTCCTTGGAACTTTCTAAATATTTCTACAACATATTCTTGGTTCTTTCATCATGATTTCATACATTTATCTATTAAGTCCAATGTTTCATATGTGGGGGAGAAAGAATAATTTTCCCTTTCCCTTCTAGGTTCTTGGCTGAGGAACCCCCACTCCCCCCATAATAAAAAGGTAGATTAACAGGAGAAAGAAGTTTAGGATTATGTATGCCTCTTGTGTATACAGGGGAGATACCCAGAAAAACTGAGCTAACTCTCTTTAATGGCCCCTGATACTACCTTAAAAACTATTTCCTGCTAAACATAAAATAGATGTTTGTTAAGGGGAACTAGTTATGGGAGGTTATTAGGAAAAGCAAAATAAACAAGTTATGGGGTTGTTACTCAGATTTAAGCTTCTGCCTTCTCCTTTGATAAGAGTTTCTAGAGATTTAGAGTCCATTATTTTCTGATACAAAGAGGGAGACTCCCTTACAAATGGAGTTTTCCTTATAGATAAAAATGTCTCTTATAAAAGGGTGACTTTATTC
>NW_024424564.1:35889800-35891409 GCF_017311325.1 Ursus maritimus | reverse complement strand
TTTCTTTCTTTCTTTCTTTCTTTCTTTCTTTCTTTCTTTCTTTCTTTCCAACTTTCTTTCCAACTTTCTTTCTTTCTTTTTTTAAAGATTTTATTTATTTATTTGACAGAGAGAGACAGCCAGCGAGAGAGGGAACACAAGCAGGGGGAGTGGGAGAGGAAGAAGCAGGCTCCCAGTGGAGGAGCCTGATGTGGGGCTCGATCCCAGAACCACCGGGATCATGCCCTGAGCCAAAGGCAGACGCTTAACGACTGAGCCACCCAGGTGCCTCTTAAAGGATTTTGTTTTCACTTGGGACAAGAACTAATATTTTTGTACAGTGTTTTACTATTTATTGAGTGGCATCTCTTCTGTGATCTTATTTAGAGCTCTTACCAGTCATGACCAGTAGGTGTTATTATTATTACAATATCCCCTACAGAAAAGAAAAAGAAAGACAAGACTAAGTAATTTCTCTAGGGTCACATCATTAGGTAGTTTGTGTAGCTAGGACTCAGATCCAAATCTTCTAAATTCAGGTTTTATAAAATAATACCGGTTCTTAAAAAGAATATTAAAGTGAGATTTTATTCTTACTTTCTCTGAAATCGTAGCATTAGAAAATTTAGGACTCCTTGGAACTTTCTAAATATTTCTACAACATATTCTTGGTTCTTTCATCATGATTTCATACATTTATCTATTAAGTCCAATGTTTCATATGTGGGGGAGAAAGAATAATTTTCCCTTTCCCTTCTAGGTTCTTGGCTGAGGAACCCCCACTCCCCCCATAATAAAAAGGTAGATTAACAGGAGAAAGAAGTTTAGGATTATGTATGCCTCTTGTGTATACAGGGGAGATACCCAGAAAAACTGAGCTAACTCTCTTTAATGGCCCCTGATACTACCTTAAAAACTATTTCCTGCTAAACATAAAATAGATGTTTGTTAAGGGGAACTAGTTATGGGAGGTTATTAGGAAAAGCAAAATAAACAAGTTATGGGGTTGTTACTCAGATTTAAGCTTCTGCCTTCTCCTTTGATAAGAGTTTCTAGAGATTTAGAGTCCATTATTTTCTGATACAAAGAGGGAGACTCCCTTACAAATGGAGTTTTCCTTATAGATAAAAATGTCTCTTATAAAAGGGTGACTTTATTCCGTTTTCAGAGGTTTAACAACATCTACTCTTTCTTAAAAGCGATCAACCGATTAAGGAGGGCACGTATTGCATGGAGCACTGGGTGTTATATGCAAACAATGAATCATGGAACACTTCATTAAAAACTAATGATGCACTGTGTGGTGACTAACATATCATAATTAAAAAATAATAATCAACCAAAAATAATCATTATGCCAAAGAGGTATGTTTTGGGGTGGTATATTCTGTTCTCCTTTACAAGTTTAGACTACATTCTGGGCATTCATTATATTTTACCATTTACTGTAATGTTGGTATCATGTCTATTTTGTGTGTGTCGGGGGGGGTAGCTATTAGATTTCTAACTTCTATTCAAACTTCCTCCAATTTTTCTTGTTATTTTACATTTAATGTCTGGCTTCATGAAATATTTAAATTTAGCTCTTTGTGTTACATTCGTTCTTGCTACCAGTGATTTGTTATATATG
>NW_024424564.1:35874342-35889738 GCF_017311325.1 Ursus maritimus | reverse complement strand
AGTAACTGTATGTGTATATATATATATATTAGTAGATCTGTCTGGGATTTCATTTTGTGAGTTAATAGAATTTGCTTCATAAATGCTTCCAAGTAAAAATTCAGTTTTTGTTTAGAATTACTGTTTTTGATTGGTTGATACAAAATTCAATATAATGTGTACCAAAAATTAATAAGTCATCTTGAGATTGAGTATTGCACTTCAGAATTTTTACTTTGAAAACTTGGTGGGGATTGAGTACAAAATGCTTATAGGTAGGGTATATTGAGTATGAATTGATACTGGATCAGTGGCGAAACCTGTCTCATGAAAGAATTTCCTTCTTGAAATTTTTTCTTAAGCTTGCAACAGAGAGGTGAAGGAGTGCAGAAGTATGAATAGCACATATTCAAAATACGTTGTATGCCATGGCTGAAAAGTTATTAACCCCCCCTTTTTCTACTGCGCTGTCTGCTTTCTCTTTTATATGCATCTTCAATTCCTTATTCCAAATCTCTATAGGAATGATGCATAAATTACCTAAATGTCTCTTAGTAGTATGATCTTTGTGTGTATGTGTGTGTGTGTTTGTGTGTGTGTGAATAAGGAGTTTGCTTATCCTCCGCTTTTCCTTCACACTAAATCTCAGGTAGGGGCTATTTGAGAAAAATCTCCTTTTTAAAAAAAAAATGGGAAGAAGAATTTTTAGAAAATGTTTTATTTATTTTATTCAATTATGAAATTAGATAAATTTTCCTAAATGAATTCCATTAAGTGCTTTCATTGGTTAGTCCGTGCTCTGTGTGTGTATGTGTGGTGGTGGTTTTCCAGGTAAGTAAAATAGCCAAACGTGAATAGGCTAACTCTTACACCAAATTTTATATCTCCTACTCTAAATTTCCAGTCAGCATCTAGTACTCTTTCATAATTATCTGTTCAATGAAATCTGTGTGTTTAGCATATTTTCTTTTCTGTTCTTCTTTTTATTTTTTTTCCTTCCAGGGACATAGTTCTCAAACTACTTCAGTATGAGGCATCAACAAATGTAGCAGACAACAAAGGTTATTTTCCCATTCATCTGGCTGCCTGGAAAGGAGATGTAGAAATTGTGAAGATTCTTATTCATCATGGACCATCACATTCCAGAGTCAATGAACAGGTGCAGTTGTCAAATATTTGCTCATGCTGTAGTTCTTCTAGAGGTTTGCAAAGGCAAAGCCACATTGAAGAATTGATTATTTCTGTCATTACCCTGCCAAAGACATTTTCAGTGTTAAATTTCCTAAAGGACAAATTGAAAAATTCTTTGGCACTTGTATTAGGTACATAGGTACTAAGTTGGGCATTTGTAAAGATATTTGTTAACAAGAGAATACCACATAAAGGAAGTAACTAATATTTTTGCCTATGTTATATAAGCATCCATTTTGTAGTTTTTGAATATTTAAAGATAGAACAGAATTCACATTTGTAATATGAATTAGAGATTTTCTTAGTAAAATTTTAAAACAATGATGATGGATTCATTTGCATAATGCTTCCATTTACATTTACTTCCACAGTAAATACACTTTTGTGAATCAAAATGCAAAATACAGTAATACAATTGGTAGTCACATATTAAGTTAAAAATTTCCTGTATGTATTCCCAGCATATGTTGAGTAAACACAGCAGCAATATACTGACAGATGAAGTAAAAATATTTTCAAGTGCTAATATCCATATTACATGTAACTGACATATTAAAAAAGGAATGCCGTTTTCAGTATTCTAAATAAGTAAGACCACAGACTTATGAAAGTAAAATACAGGCCTCTAATACAGTATGATAACAAACATCTTGAGCTCGGCATGCCCCCTACTGTTCCCATTTTGTAAAACTATATTTGAAAACCAGCATGCAGTCCAACAATTGAATTACAACCATGGCATTAAGCTGCAGGTTGGCAGTTGTCCAGTATCAATGCAAGTGGTTACTCTAGGGCAAGCACATCTAATAAAGCGCAATTAGCATAGTGTTCAAATGAATACAGACTTTGCAGGCCTTTGACTGGAATTCAGACTAAAGAATAAAGTAATACTGGCACTAGCTACAAACACCAAAGGGATGAAAAATACATTTTTCCCCAGAAAAATGCGGTTTTAGAAATAAAGTTCCTCTAAGTAGGAAAAATGTTTTATTGATTGGAAGTGTCTTATTACTAATTATCACAAAATTTCTATGTTTATAGGTTACAAAATGAAGTGTATTTTTATGTGAATACATTCATAAATTCAATCTTTAAAAAATCCTATCTTTATCAGCATATCATGCTAAAGGGAAATTTATGGGAATGCTGTTCTGTTTTTCAGGAAATCAAAAGTTAAAAGATCATTTGTGGGATGAGCCATCTGGTGGTTATTCTTAAAACTGTCTGAATGCCCCAAAGTGAACCTGAAATAATGAGATGGAAAAACAATCCAAGGTTAAACAAGAGGATATTAGCTTTTATAAGCAAAATTTTTTTAAGTGACATGAAAATAAGAAAAAACACTTAGAATTCATTTGTTTTTGAAAGTTTCTTTGTCTTGTGGTTTCTACTGAAAATAAATTGAAAATTTCTTGAGATTTTTAATACCATGCTTTCTGTATTTGTTTGTTATGCATATAGTACTTCTTTAGTGCTTACGTATTTCTGTCATTTAGTGTCATTTCTCCTAAGTTTCTGATGTGGGAATTTTATTTTTGTAAAAGTAACTTTTCATTTTAGCTTTACTTCTTTTTTTCTCCCTCTGAAGGGGTAGAAATGTACTAGTTACTTATAAACCTTTATGTATTTAAGCAACAGAGGGGAGAATTGAAAATAATAAAGGTATATTGAGACATGGTACTTGACATACCAAGTACCATGTTAAGCACTTTTACCTATAATATGTTATTTAATTAATTCTCACAACCCTTGAAGTGATATCATCACTCCCATTTTATAGATGAGAAATCAGGCTCAGTAAAGCTAAATAACTCATCTAAGGCCACACATTATTACTGAGTGACTAAAACTCAGACTTGGACTTTAATTCCAGAGCCCTCCACAATAGCACATTGGTATTGTCATCATAAATCCCGTCACTTATGGATTGTTTACTATATGCCAGGCAGTGTGCAGAGTACTTCATCTGTTATCTTACAAAGCTCTACTGCATCCTGACAAAGGATTAATTATTGTTCCTATTTTATATATGGGAAGCTACCTTAGATTAAATAACTTGCCCATGATATAACAGCTACTAAGAAATGCGCTTAGTATTTGAATCTGGGGTTTTCTAATGCAAAGCTCAAACTCTTAACCAATCATGCTCCATGTTATGATAGTAAGATTATGTATAATTGCCAGGACTTAGTTCTTTTTTTTTTTTTTAAAGAATTTATTTATTTATTTGACAGAGAGAGACAGCCAGCGAGAGAGGGAACACAGCAGGGGGAGTGGGAGAGGAAGAAGCAGGCTCCTAGCGGAGGAGCCTGATGTGGGGCTCGAACCCAGAACGCTGGGATCACGCCCTGAGCCGAAGGCAGATGCTTAACCACTGCGCTACCCAGGCGCCCCACCAGGACTTAGTTCTGATTTCTGAAAGTAGTCTTTGGTTTCTAATACAGCTTTCATTCAAAATAATTCTGTCTTATGTTTTGATATTTAAGGTTTCCAAAGCATTTTCCTTCATGTTATTCTTTTTTGGTTTATAAGCTATACTCTAAGGTTTATAGGGAGGGTAATATTCACATTTTGCAGATAAGATAGGTTCAGAGAGATCAAGTGGATTACTCTTGCTAATAAGTGTGTGTTAGCACTTCAACCTAGGTCACCATTCTATACTGCCCTAGAATTAGTGGCCAATTTAGGACAATGTAATTTTGAAAACAAAGTAGACCTTGCCCTGATAATGGTTTTTATAATTGCTACAGCCTTCCTATTTTTTGTCAACTGATTTATTATTTCCTTTTTTTGATGTTATATGCGTTTGCATTTTATGTTTCTCTGTATATTCATCTCTTCCCCCCTTTACCTTCTTTTCCTCTTTTTTTTTTTTTTTTAAACATTAGGGCAAAAACAAGAAGAGCCCTATCTCATAAGCATATTCCCATTTACCAAAACTCAAACCTAACTAATATTAGTTTCTGTTAGTTTTACGTTGAAGCAAGATCTTTTGGTAAATAGCTTTTGCCAGCCAGTTTTGTTCTGCTACCCATTGTCTAGAAGTAGAAGTGTCCTATTTTTTTTAGGATACCCATTTGGTAAAAAAGAGGAAATTCAGAAATGCTCAAGAATGTTCATTGTAGACATACTAGCAATTATTAATCAGTGCTTCTTCATAGTCTGTATTTCAAGTCAGATTCTTTTAGATCACTTGTTAGTACAGACACATGTATACAATCATGCCTTTTATAAAGGTACCACAGTTGTGGTCTTCCTGATGTGACAGTACAAGTATGTGTTGATCATGGATAAACTTTATGAATATATTCTCCTGAGTAAGTTTGGCGTGATTGAAATAATTTTTCTTGAGATCCGAACAATCTAATTGGTGTTAATAGAGAAAGTTTCAATTTTGCACTTACAATTGCCTCTGCAAAGGTAGAGATGTGTTTGAGGAATCATTATTTTGTACTTAGCTCTTCTTTTTCTCAAAGAAGTGCTGTGTTTTGAAAATTGAATTTCCTTCCACCCAAGGGAAAATTTGATTTGGTCAGAAGGCATATTTCTATATCATATTGCTATGGTATAGAGTAACAGATTGATTTTCTTATCAGGCTTATAAAACTTAGCCAGACAAGAAAAATCAGGGAATCTACACCTGTATAGACCTGTATGTGGTCAGTCTCTGTGAGGAAGTAGACTGTAGCAACACATTCAAACTAAGAGCAAGAATGACTCCTTCCAAAATGATGGAAGAAACAGTGCCTTCAGCTGGATTCCCCATCTATCAGATCTTAATTTCTTTTTGATTGTCTCCAAGGAGTAAGTTTTCTTTCTGGGTTTGGCCTTCAAATGCACTCTTCTGATACTTTTATTTGGAAGGTAAGGTAGTAAGAAGTCTTTCATAGTGCTCATTAATTTTTTTTTTTTTTTTTGGTCACTCCTCTCTTGAAGTTTTTAAATCTTCCCTCTGCTCTTAACTCTCTACTCTCAAAATCTGCATCCTTCAGCCAGAGCAAGTCTGAATTACTTTTGGGGACATTAAGATTTGTTTGGGTATGAACCCTACTTGTCCTTTTATGTGGTCAGAGTAGCTATCTGAGTAGCTTGTGCGTATTACAACTCAGTTGGTGTTCTTTTGGGCAAAATCTGTAGAAATTCTGCTTTCAGAACACTAATTTCCTGTTCTTCTCTGACAACATGGCAGTACTTGGCAGGCAGTGTGGTATAGGAGAAATGAGACAATGTATATAGTTTTTAGACATTCTCCAAATGACAGTAGTAATGGTTGTTATCATGAAAGATGGTATTAAGAGCAGTAACTTTGGGGGACACCTGGGTGCCTCAGTTGGTTAAGCATCTGCCTTCGGCTTAGGTCATGATTCCAGACTTCTGGGATAGAGCCCTGATCTATCTCGGGCTCCCTGATCAGTGGGGAGTCTGCGTCTCCCTTTCCTCCTGCTCCTTCTCTCTCTCTCTTTCCCTCTCTCTCTCTCTCTCTCTCTCACACACACACACACACACTCTCTCTTTCTCTCTCTCAAATAAATAAATAACATCTTAAAAAAAAAAAAGAGCAGTGACTTTTGGTCTAGGCTACCTACGTTCAGATCCTGGCGCCAACACTCAGTGGCTATATATTTGAAGGCTAGTTATTTAACTGCTCAGTGCCTCAGTTCCTCATCTGTAAAGTGGCAATAATAGTATCTATTCTCAGAGTGAAGATTAAATGAGTACACATAAATGGGATGCAACTGTGCCTGGTACATAGTGTGAGCTCTGATGATGACTCTGATGATGGCAGCCTCTTTCTCTCTCAAACACTCATTCAGGATCATTGCATTTTTGTTACTAAAATTTCTTGTTTACATTTCTCCTGACTGATCCTTCTGCCTCCTGACATAGTCATATACAATCTACCTGTCCCATCTGCCCAAATTTACTGAAAGCGTCATCTGCCTTGTGATGGGGTTTGGTTTTCTCTGTTTTAATATTAAAATTTTTTTTAAATTCTGGTGTAGTTAACATACAGTATTATGTTTCAGGTGTACAATATAGTGATTCAGCAACTCCATGTATTACTCAGGGTTAATTAAGATAAGTGTACTCTTAATCGCCATCACCTATTTCACCCATCCCTCCACCCACTCCCCTCTGGGAACCATCTGTGTTCTCTATAGTTAAGAGTCTGTTTCTTGGTTTGTCTCTTTTTCTTTGTTCATTTCTTTGTTTCTTAAATTCCACGTATAAGTGAAATCATATGGTGTTTGTCTTTATCTTATTTCACTTAGCATTATGCTCTCTAGAGCCATCCAGGTACAGTTTTTATCTTGCTAAATTTCTAGGAAAATCTTGATTTTCAACTGAAACCTTATTAGGTGCATACGTAATACTGTGATACTCCTTGTAACTTGTCTGGCAGTGGGTTTAAGTCTGCTTCTCAATCCATAATTGTATTTCAAAAAGGTGTGATTTAATCTTAGGGCCAGTTTCTCTTTGTGAAAGAAGCAATGATTTGTACTTATATGGAAAATAAAAGAAAACTTAATTTGGGAAATCTTTCTGTAAATCTTCCATTATCAAGAATTTACCATCTCAACTGTCTTTTGGAAAGCCAGTCTGTTAAAAGTGGGTTATAATTGTTATTAATGTCTCTCATTAACAAATGTCATGGAGATGCGATGCACAGTACAGATAACACTGACCATCTGCGCCCAGCAGGGCCGCTGACTAACATGGCTAAATCATTTATCACTCCCAGAAATTGGAATATATAAAGCAGGGGAAAATCTGATTTTTCCTATTGAAATGATTTAAAAATGTGATTTTTTTGGTACGATAAATGATAAATACTTTAACATATATTCTATTAGGCATACTGATTAAAATAGATTAATCTTAAACTTACACTTTCAAAGTATCTCTGGTTTTAAATTACTGTTTAGATTTTGATAATTGAATTTCTGAAAATTTGAATCATATCTTTGTCTTAACAGAACAATGAAAATGAAACTGCCCTGCACTGTGCAGCTCAATATGGACACTCAGAAGTAGTTGCTGTTCTTCTAGAAGAGCTCACCGATCCTACCATCAGGAACAGTAAGCTAGAAACACCTTTGGATCTGGCAGCCCTCTATGGACGACTTAGGGTAGTCAAAATGATCATCAGTGCACACCCTAACTTAATGAGCTGCAACACTAGAAAGCACACGCCACTCCACCTGGCTGCTCGCAATGGTCACAAAGCAGTCGTTCAGGTGCTGTTGGAAGCAGGAATGGATGTGAGCTGTCAAGTGAGTCTTCTTCTAGCTATGCTTTAGAAGTGTTGATGCTCTTGCTTTGCTTTGAGATACAGATGTTAAAACATATGTAGAAATCTTTTCATTTTTTAATTAAATTGCCCACAAATATTTTTATAACTGTTAGGTTCAAGACACTGTGCCACACGCTGTTGGGAAATATGAAGAGATATAAGCCATAATTTCTAACCTCATTCTAATTTTAGCGCTATACAAATGAAAAAATATTACTAGAAGGCTGTCGTGTGTGGTATCATTAGTAATTGTTCCTTTTCAGTGTCGGGCACACAACCTGACATACACTAGGAATCCAGTCAAAGTTGAATGAATGAAAGATCGAATCAAAATTCAGTTTAATACTTTTGAGTATGTATTTTGTGTTTAATATGTTGACACATTTAGAATCCATTTTTAACAGCCCTCCTGTGGGATTGAGAGCTACTATGTTCTAGTTAAGAGATGAGGAATCAGATTCAAAGAGTTAAGATTAAGTTGCCTAAGGATATATAGCTGATAAACCTAGAATATGAATTTATACTTACTGATTAAAGTCCAGGCCTCTTTATACAATAATGTACTGTCTATACATGATTAATGAAGGAAAAATCACCCTGCCTTGGTGACAGGGGCAATCAGAAGGAATTTTATTGGAGAGGTGTGATTTGAGTTGAACTTTGAAGTGTGAATAACATTTGGAAAGGTTTCTCCACAAGGAAGGGGCAACCTACTTTTTTATTTTTAAGGGTAACCTACTTTTGTTATCTGTTTCAAGTTAACTCCAATTCCAAGGTTAGCTTTTTTTAAACTGGTTTTTCCTTTTATTACTGTTTCTTGTTTCCCAGGTCAGTGGCAACATTCTTATCTTCCAGAGATCCTTTTGGTTCCTGTCAAATTGTGTCCTTCTCTCTTGTGTATTAGTAAGCTATTGCTGTATAACAAACTATCTGAAACTTAATGGCTTAACACAGTAATACTTATTTAGCTCACAGTTATGTGGCTGGTGATTTAATCTGAGCCTCACTGGGTTCTGTCTTGGCTACGTTCTTTCATGTGTCTGGGGTCAATTATAACTCAGTTGAATGGCTCTGCTGAAGAGATTGACTGGATGTTGTCTGGGATAATGGGTGAGGTTGCCATGTGTCTTTCATGATCCAGCAGGCCACCTTGGGCTTGTTTGCATGACATTGGTATGGTTCTATGTGCATGCATGTGTGAATAGGGAATAGGGAATAGGATTAGACAAAGTCTTGCGGTCTAGGCTGGGAGCAGGCATCTTGTCTTTTCTGCAGTGTTTGATTAGCCAACAGATCACAAAGGCGTCCTAAATTCAAGGGTTGGGAAAACAGATTTTACCTCTTAATTAGAAGAGGGTGTGAATTGTTAAAGGGGTGTAAATACCCAGAGGGACCAAATGCGGCCAGTTTTACAACATTCCAAGTGCTGTTAGTGCTCAAAATTGTGGGGTTACTTTTCCTAGGAATTGTTTAGAGGTTGAATTTTGTTTCTCTTTTGTTTTCCACTGAAGTTTTAAAAATCTTAGGCCTTCTCATCCTACATTTCAGGCTGGCACCCTAAAACAGACTTTTCATTGGAGCTTTGCCTGTATTATTTAGCTATTGGTATTTATAAAATCTTTTCTTAATTTTTTATTTATTCTACTTTGGCAGCCTTGAAAATAAACACAAGAATTTTTTTCTAGTCCTAGTCTTAAAAAAACCCCAATTTTCTCCTCAATTAAAATGAGATAGATACATATTTGCTATTGTAAATGACTCACAAAGTTATTGTCTTAAAGTGTGTTTAATGATAAGCTAGATGTTTATTGTCTGAATGTTGAATTTCTCTAATCTAGATTTACTGCTTTCATAACACTTCTGGCATTTTTTAAAAAAGATTTTATTTATTCATTTGAGAGAAAGAGAGAGCACAAGACTCAAGCAGATGTCCCACTGAGTAGGGAGCTGGGCACAGGCTTGATCCCAGGATTCCAGGATACTTCTGGAATATTTCTAAACTTGATGGCACAGAGTACTTCATAACTAAGGACTTCACTATGACTGAGATCAATAATTCACTTCATGTCCATGGCCAAGATCTTTGCATATTTTGTACTAGATGACATGGTCAGAAGAGAAAGAGTCTAGCTTCAATTTTATATATGTGTATGGTAGATCTTTTTTGTATAAAATACTACTCACTATAATTTATGCTTTTGGAGAATTAAGGATAAGCAAGATCTCTGCCCCAAATTTAGTGGAGGATACAAAAACTTGCAAGAATAATTCCTATATATGACATACTAAAATAAATAATAGGGCAAAGTGCTATGGAGGTATCAGTGAATAAAATACAGATTATAAGAGGGAGGAACTGAAGAGACATACAGTGATATTTGAAGAGGAGCTTGAAGGTCTTTAGGACTTTGAATTTAGATATAACTTAGCTTGCAGATATGCATTATTTGGCTAAGAATATTTTAAAATATTGAATTTGAATGCTTTTAGATGGGGTATATACCTTCCAAGATCCCAACCTCTCTCTACCTCTTTCTACCATCTTCTATCATTGCCATATTCGTTCCTTTAGATTTTCTACTTTGCCCCAATAATATTTGGGTTTGTTACTCATATATCAGATGAAAGGGGCAAAATATGTTCAGACCACTGCAGTGTTGTTGGTTGTTTCTTTTTTCGTGTGTTTTTTTTCTTTTGTTTTGTTTTAGAAGGGGAGAGAGGGAGGAGAGGGGCAGATGGGGGAGGAGAGAGAGAATCTCAAGGAGGCTCCATGTGGAGCCTGATGTGGGACTTGA
This sequence comes from Ursus maritimus, assembly GCF_017311325.1. Lineage (NCBI taxonomy): Eukaryota > Metazoa > Chordata > Mammalia > Carnivora > Ursidae > Ursus > Ursus maritimus. The sequence goes on along the minus strand of NW_024424564.1, from coordinate 35,879,478 downwards.
TCTCACTACCCTGAGATCACGACCTGAGCCGAATCAAGAGTCAGACACTTAACCAACTGAGCCACCCAGGTGCCCCCAATGCAAAATTTTTTAATATTAAATTTAAAGTAGAAATTTGTTGATATTCTTACTGGATGAGAGTGAAGAATACCAGGCAGTAACCTTAAATTGTTTCAGTGACTTTAATATTCATTAAATTGTTGTAGTTAACCAGTTGGAAATTAGCAGTATTAAAAGTAATCCCATTTGGTAAATTACAGCAATACATGTTTAGACTAATTACATTCAAATTATTATAAATAATTCTTTAAAATTTAGAGAGGACTTTAGAGGATCGTCTTNTTTTTTTTTTTTTTTTTTTGTAATTGCAAATGTTTTAAAGTGCATTATTTGGGGTGCCTGGGTGGTGCAGTCTCATTAAGTGTCTGCCTTCGGCTCAGGGCATGATCCCAGCGTTCTGGGATCGAGCCCCACATCAGGCTCCTCCACTGGGAGCCTGCTTCTTTCTCTCCCACTCCCCCTGCTTGTGTTCCCTCTCTCGCTGGCTGTCTCTGTCAAATAAATAAATAAAATCTTTAAAAAAAAAGTGCATTATTTATGTTAGTGTTTTCTGTATAAGTTTTGGTTTCTGCTTCATTTCTCTTTGAGCAGTTTTGAATTATAACATATATTTGAACTAGTGAGAAAAATAATTTAATTCCCGTTTAAGTGAATTTCATATTATATTTATGTATAAACCCTTTAGTCTTAAAGGATTTCTTGGTAAAGAGAATCCGTCATATTAAGATATTAAGAAAATGGGTTTTAATTGGCAAGATTCTCTTGAAATTAGCAATTATTTCTATGGATTTCAAACCTGATTTGGGTAAGTAGGTAGTGATGGTATCTTTTTATGCTAGTGCTTTAACTGTGTTTCTCGTAAGTTTTCTCTTATTAAAATTTAAAAAGTTAAAGTACTAGCAAAACATTAAGCCAGTTGGATTTTATTTGAATATTAAAGGAAATGAGAGTACAAGTTCCCATACTAGGAGCTGTTATTATGTAAAGCAGAGTAAGGTGCTGTTTTTGTTCTCTTAAGTGCTTCTAGTGGCAGGAGAAATATGTGCTTAGATGGATACATTACATTTTAATAATCCATTCACTCCTTCTTCGCTAGATGATTATTTAAAATTTCTCCTTTCTTCCCAAAACTTTAACACTTTCCTCCCTGTTAGTGCTCTGTGATCATGACTTTGCTTTACTTCACTGAGAAAACAGAAGCAGTCATGTATTTGTACCACTACATATGCCAGTGGATGTGTATCTGCTTTCCTTCCTGGTGCTTTAAATGAACTGTGGTTTATTCCTAAGGCTGACTCTTCCTCTACTTGTACACCTTATCCTCCCCTTAAAATACTATACATTTTCCCCTCTCAATTACACCACTGTCATAGGGACATAAAGTTGTAATAATCTTTCCCATCTTTTAAAAAAAACCTCTCTCTTGAACCCACATTTCCCTCTAGCTCTTGTTCCCTTTCTCTAATCCCCTTCATAACATGTTTAGAAAGAGTTGTTTTTACTTGTTATATCATATTTCTTTCCCTTATTCTCTCTTGAAACCACTCCAGCTCCCTCAGTCTCTTAAAAGTCTTTGTTTTTCCCTTTGGTGAAGGTGACTAATGGCTTCCATGTTGTTAGAGCCAACAGCTAATTCGATTTATCATCAGCATGGACAAAGTAGATCTCCTTCCACTTTGAAACACTTTTTTCTTTTGACATCTGAGTCACCATTGTCTCTCGCTTCTCTGCTCCTTCTTGGTCTTACTTCAGGTAGGGTAGAGTCTAAGATCTTGAATGCCTTCCATTCAGCTTTGCAGCTAGATAAATCTGTCAGGCCTCACAAACCTCTTATCCATAGGAGTTGCTCAAGAATTAAACCTTTCTGTTTTCTGTTCTTTTTTGTAAAGTCATACCTCCCTGTCCTGAGCCAGCCTTTATTTCAGTAGATCTTTACATTGGAACTCTGTGAACTACTGTAGTAGTTAGCTATTGCCATTGCAACGATACTGCTGTGCAACAAGAAGAGAAATCTCAGTGGTATACAGTAATAAGCAATAGCATTTTTTTTTCTCGTTCACAGGTTTGTAGCATATGGGGAAGCTCTACTTCATGCTGTAAGTTTGGTCTGCTCTGCTTTATGTATCTATTCTCTTTCTCCTGGGACTAGCCAAGGCCTTAAGTAAGCCCAACCAACTAAGCATATTTTGGGCCTCTGCTTTGTACCATGCAGATACCATACAATTCTTCAAGTAACTTACAAAGCCAAGTCCCAAATCAGGGGTTGGGGAAATACACTCCACCCATGTAAATGGAAGGAATTGCAGCCATATGACAAAGAACATATGAAAGGAGGTCAGAATAGTGTAATCTGTCTCATCCGCATGCCATGGTTAATTGTTCTCATCTTCCTGATTTCTAAGCATCAGTGTCCCAGGGCTTAGTACTTAACACCTCTTTTCTTCTCTGTCTATACTTGCTTCCTAGTTGACTTCATCCAATCCTTTGACTTCAGATGACATCTTTGACAACAACCAAGTTTATTTACTCATCTTAGGCCTTACCCTGAATTCTATATTAGGCACCTAATTGCCTACTGCACATATCTACTGGATGTCTGGTGAGCATCCAGACATTTCCAAAACTGAACATTTAGCCTCCATAACCCCTTCTCTCCAGATTTGCCCATCTTCCAATCTTTCCCATTTCAGCAAATGGCATTACCACCCTGCTGGTTGTTTAGTCGCCAAACTTCAGGATTTCTTTCATATTTTACATTTAGCCCCTCAGCAAATCCTATTGGCTTTGTGCTCAAAATATACCTAGAATTTCACTACTTTTCATCTCCTCCACTATTACCACTGTAGCTTAAGTTCTGCACATCTCCTGCCTCCAATCTGGTTTCCCTGCTTTTTCCTTTGCCTCTGTATTAGTCTGCTCAGGTAACCATAACAAAATCCCATAGACTGGGCAGCTTAAACAACAGACATTTATTTTCTCACAGTTCTGGAGGCTGGAAAGTCTAAGATCAAGATTCTGGTAGATTCTGTTCCTGGTGAGAGCTCTCTTCCTGGCTTGTAGATGACTATCTTCTTATTGGGTCCTCAAATGGCCTTTTGTGCACAAACAGAATGAGAGAGAGAGAGAACTCCCTAGTGTGTCCAGCTCTTAAAGGACACCAATCCCATGACATAGGTTTCTACCCTTATGACCTCATTTAACCTTAAATACTTCCATAAAGGCCCTATCTTCAAATAGAGTCACACTGTGGGTTAGAGTTTCAACATATGAATTTTGGGAGACGCAAATATTCAGTCCATACAGATTCCTTTCAATCTGTTTTCAACAAAGCAGCCATTAAACTAAACCAGATCATATCACTTTTCTGCTCAAAAAACCTCCAGTGGTTTTCCATCTAACTTGGAGCAAAAACCAGATTCCTCACAGTGGCTAACATGTGTCTTATACCATCTAGTTCCACTGTCTCTTTGAAACCACCTCTGACTACTCTGCCATTTTTTACTTAGCTTTAGCTATAATGGCCTCCGTTGCTCTTGCTGGAACATACTAGGTAAGCTCCTGCCTTGAGGCCTTTGCTTTACTAACCCACATGACTTCCTCCTGTGCTTTCTTCAGGTGTCTGCTCAAATGTTACCTTGGTAGGGAAGCCTTCCCTGACCTATCTCACTCACCACCCCAGCAACTTTTTTTCCTTCCCTTGAACTGAAAACTCATCTTGCCTGTAAGGGCATCATATTCCCACCAACCATCTCAGGCCAGGCTATCAGGCACTATGCTACATGAATAAGAAAATTTGTTCCGTGAGGAGGAGTTAAGATGGTGGAGGAGTAGGGGACCCCTTTTTCAGCTGGTCCCCTGAGTTGAGTTGGATAGGTACCAGACCACCCCGAACATCCACAGAATCAGCATGAGACACAGGAAGATACAGCTGGATCTCTACAAATGAACATCTCCAGCAATGAGTATTGAGGTACAAAGCGGGGAGCCATGAAACCGCGCACAGATATCGGAAGATAAACAGAAGGGGGAGGGAGCCGCTGTGTTTAGGGTGCCAGGAAGCAGTAGCCACCTGCACGGGGAGCGGGTGGACTCGCGGACCAGCACCTGCGAGAGAGCAGATTGAGACCGTGAGCCGGGGAACGCGTGCCACCAGACTGACGGAGCTCCGGAGTGCTCACTGGAACCAGACTGAGACCGGGAGCTCTGGGAGCGTGCGGGGGCGGCTGGCGGTGTTAGAAACACAAAGGAAAGAGACGCGTCAGCCCTGGAAGTGAGGGCTGGGATGCCAGGTGTGGGGCGCACATCCTGGGACGCTGCAGGGTTGAGCAGCTCAGCACCAACAGAAACAGAGTTCAAGTGGCCAGAACATCAGTGGAGAACGGTCCACGATCCCTCCGTTCTGAGACAGAGGCTGAGATTTGGCCACTGCTGCTCTGACTCTCAGAAGAGGCACAGCAAACTGCCAGGGAAAGCCACCAGAGAACAAAAGCCTGGAAAGACCGGCTCACAGTGTGCCCATACCCACCCCCCCTCGCAGGGGACACAGAGACTCTACCCAAACAGGGTTGTCCGAGTATCGGTGCGCAGGCCCCTCCCCCAGAAGGCAGGCTGAAAAATCAAGAAGCCCACATCCCTAAGATCCATATAAAACAAGTGCACAGGGCCTGGGTCCCGGTCAATAATTTGGGCTCTGGACAACCCCGCAACCTCTCCTCATCAGAATGACGAGAAGGAGAAATCCCCCCCAGCAAAGAAAAGACAATGAGTCTGTGGCCTCTGCCACAGAACTAATGGATATGGATGTAACCAAATTAACAGAAATGGAATTCAGAGTAACAATGGTCAGGATGATGTGTAGACTTGAAAAAAGTATTAATGAAAATGTTAATGAGAGTATAGAATCTCTAAGGGCGGAAATGAGAGCGAATCTGGCAGAAATTAAAAAATCTATGAGCCAAATGCTGTCAAAACTAGAGGCTTTGATGGCCAGGGTGAATGAGGCAGAAGAACGTATCAGTGAATTGGAGGATGGGTTAGTAGAAGAGAAAGCTAAAAGAGAATCTGGGCTCAAAAAAA
>NW_024424564.1:35677680-35871369 GCF_017311325.1 Ursus maritimus | reverse complement strand
GGTAAAGAAGAAGTCAAACTGTCTCTCTTTGCAGATGAGATGATACTCTATGTGGAAAACCCAAAAGAATCCACTCCCAAGCTTTTAGAAGTTATAGAGCAATTCAGTAGTGTGGTGGGATACAAAATCAATTCTCAGAAATCAGGTGCATTTCTATACACGAACAATGAGACTGAAGAAAGAGAAATTAGGGAATCCATCCCATTTACAATAGCACTAAAAACCATACGTTACCTTGGAATTAACTTAACCAGAGACGTAAAGGACCTATGTTCTAGAAACTATAAATCACTCTTGAAAGACATTTAGGAAGACACAAAAAGATGGAAAAATATTCCATGCTCATGGATCGGAAGAATTAACATAGTTAAAATGTCCATGCTACCCAGAGCAATCTACTCTTTCAGTGCTATCCCAATAAAAATACCAATGACATTTTTCAAAGAACTGGAACAAATAGTCCTTAAATTTGAAGGGATGCAGAAAAGGCCTCAAATCACCAAGGAACTGTTGAAAAGGAAAAACAAAGCTGGGGGAATTACAATGCCAGATTTCGAGCTGTACTAGAAAGCTGTGATCACAAAGACACATGGTACTGGCACAAAAACAGACACATAGAGCAATGGAACAGGATAGAGAACCGAGAAATGGACCCTCGGCTCTTTGGGCAACTAATATTTGATAAAGCAGGAAAAAACATCTGGTGGAGAAATGACAGTCTCTTCAGTAAATGGTGCTGGGAAAATTGGACAGCTACATGCAAAAGAATGAAACTTGACCACTCTCTCACACCATACACAAAGATAAACTCCAAATGGATGAAAGACCTTGATGTGAGACAGGAATCCATCAAAATCCTAGAGGAGAACGTAGGCAGCAACCTCTACGACATTGGCCAAAGCAACCTTTTTCATGACACATCTCCAAAGGCAAGATAAACAAAAGATAAAATGAACTTGTGGGACTTCATCAAGATAAAAAGCTTCTGCACAGCCAAGGAAACAGTCAAAAAAACTAAGAGGCAGCCCATGGAATGGGAGAATATATTTGCAAATGATGCTACAGATAAAAGACTGGTATCCAAGATCTACAAAGAACTTCTCAAACTCAATACACGAGAAACAAATAAATCGTAAAATGGGCAGAAGATATGAACAGACACTTTTCCAGTGAGGACATACAAATGGCTAATAGACACATGAAAAAATGTTCAAAATCATTAGCCATCAGGGAAATACAAATCAAAACCACACTAAGATACCACCTTACGCCAGTTAGAATGGCAAAAATTGACAAGGCAAAAAACAATTGTTGGAGAGGATGTGGAGAAAGGGGATCCCTCCTACATTGTTGGTGGGAATGCAAGTTGGTACAGCCACTCTGGAAAACAGTGTGGAGGTCGCTAAAAAGTTAAAAATTGAGCTACCCTATGACCCAGCCATTGCACTACTGGGTATTTACCCCAAAGATACAGACGTAGTGAAGAGAGGGGCCATATGCACCCCAATGTTCATAGCAGCATTTTCCACAATAGCTAAATCGTGGAAGGAACCGAGATGCCGTTCAACAGATGACTGGATTAAGAAGTTGTGGTCCATATATACAATGGAATTCAGCTATCAGAAAGAACAAGTTCTCAACATTTGCTGCAACATGGACGGCACTGGAGGAGATAATGCTAAGTGAAATAAGTCAAGCAGAGAAAGACAATTATCATATGATTTCTCTCATCTATGGAACATAAGAACTAGAAAGATCAGTAGGGGAAGAAAGGTAAAGAAGGGGGGGGGTAATCAGAAGGGGGAATGAAGCATGAGAGACTGGACTCTGAGAAACAAGCTGAGGGCTTCAGAGGGGAGGGATAGGCTGGTGATGGGTAGTAAGGAGGGCACGTATTGCATGGTGCACTGGGTGTTATAGCAACTAATGAATCATCGAACTTTACATCAAAAACCAGGGATGTACTGTATGGTGACTAATATAATAAAAAAACATAAAAAAAAAAGAAAATTTGTTCCCTGTCCTCATGGAGCTGAGTGGCTAGTAGGGAAAACAGGAAATAAAACCATAAACAAAAATTACAAATTGTGATAGTGCCATAAAGGAAATACACTGGTTGCTGTGATTTTTGAATGAAGGGATGGGGAGGTCTCTCTTAGGACGTGCCACTTAAATGGTGGTAGCCTCAGAGAAATGAGAGATAAGATCATGAAAAGAGATGGGGTTTATAAGAAAAAGAATATATATAGAGAAAAGAATCTGAATAAAGAATACTCAGAATTTCTGGAAAAAGAAGTCTACAAGAAAGCAGTGGTAAGAGGGGTGCCAATATAGTACAGTAACATGTAATCAGTTCATTTGTTCACCATGTATTTATGGAGTGGCTGCTTTTTGCCAGTCATTGCCTACTATGTGCCAGAGAATATGGTAGTAACAAAATAGATAGAAATTTTTCCTAGAGAAGGGAAGATATCTCTATAAATTGTGGAGTAAAGAAAAGTAAGATGTGGGATACGATCTTGAAGTCATAGAATGTTCACAGGAAATTTCTTTGGTTGGTTGTTTTATCGCTGGATTGTGGAAGAGTTTGTATTTTTATGGAGGGTGTAAGGATCCAGTGAAGAGACTGAAATTGAAGATGCAAGAGAAATGATGAAGGTATTTCATGACATTTAAGAAGAAGCAGGAAGTGATAAGAGCACAAGTAGAGGATTGGTTTTAAGGAGGAGAATGGATGCTTCCCTGAGACAGAAGTGAAGGAGGAAAGGATAGGTAAAGACAGAGGCTGGAAATCGCTAGTTGAATAGGAGGAGAGGTCTTCTTTTGAAGAGGAGGAATGTTATTTCTGAATTTGAAGACATATTTCTCTTATGCCATTTCCCCTCCAATCTAAACTTTCTTACAACTTTCAGCTGTTCTTCACATGATGTTTTCCTAAGTCTTTTGTCATTTGGGACCCTCTTTTCTGGGCACATTCCAATCTGTCAATGTTCCTGTAAAAGTTTATTACCTACAGTTGAACATAATACTCCAGCTATAGGCTAGCTAATGCAGGATACAAAAGAATGGTTGCCTCCCAGCTTGTTCAGAAATCATGTATTTGTTTATAAAGGCTAGGATGTTCTTACCTTTTATCCTAAGAGATGCCCATATGGCTAATTGGTACTAGCCATGATGCCTGGGGTTGTTACTGCTGAGTTAAATGCTATTCTAGTTGGTTTTTAAAAATCTCCATTGAGGTTATCTTTATTCACTGGCTCTTATTTGTTGTAATAGTTACGGGTCTTTATTCTCAAAGTTTTCATCTCCACTAGTACCTGTGCTGTATTTTCTCTAATGATCATCACCACAATCTTACTTTATATCTTGTCATCTTTGTTCTATCTGTTTTTTCCTTTAATAAAGAATTCGTCTTCCTTTATCTGGTCACTATCTTTTTCAAGTTCAGGAGGAATATGTTAGAGGTGTTAAATTCAGAAGGGGGATCCAGTGCAGCCAAGCTCTGACATTGCTACATCCCTTTTCTATCTGTTATTTTGACAATCTGGTGGAATACATAACCCAAGAAACCATTTTAAAGTACCTTGAAATTCTGGATAAAGTATAACAAAGATTTCTTTATATGCATGACTGAACTTCCACAGAAACCACAGAAAAACATAGGGCTAAACCAAAAAGGAAGTTAAAACCCAGGGCTTTAAACAAGGTCTCCCTCTTTCCTATCACTTGTCTTGTTTTTTTTCAGCTTTGATGCTACTGAGACTTGACTTTAATAGACATTTTTAACCAATAAGAGAATTTCTTTTGCTTTCATCAGCAGTTCAACTATTAATATTACCGTGTATATCATTTCATTTCTTCTCTCTCAGCTGTTTTCATTATAACTTGGGTTCAGAGGTGCTTTTTTCCTTAGCGGTGCTGAGATATGAGTGCTTCATATCTCATTACTGATAAATTTTGAAGTGTTACTGTATTATCAGCTGCATAACTGTTTTGTCTATCTTTGAAATTATCTTTATTTTAAATGATTAATTAAAAAAATGGAGAAGTTTGATCCATGAGAAAAGCAGGACCAAAATCCTGGGGGCTGAGGGGATTTGGGTTCACCTATTTTAGTGTTATTTCTTTGTATACATTCAATTTGCTTGTTGAATATTTTGGACTAAATATTATTTTATGAGAATACAGTGTTTCAAGATTTGGCCAGTGATGGATTATGGACTTGGGGTAGAGACCTGAGATGAAAAGAAGGGTACTAATTTGAATGAAGATAGTAGACAGACTCAAGGTAGGGTGTAATAAATTGGAGGATATTTTGGAGTTAATCTGTATTTTGATAAGGAGAAGTCCATAGATTTGACATTTAAATTCTTTAAATTCTGTACTATTTATGATAATACTGTGATAGCAAGAAATGGTTCCTGATACCACTGTTTACCTTAAATTTATGAGAACAATCCATTCCATCCTCATGTTCTCTTACTAATAAGCTAATTACATCCACCAGGCTAAAAATACGTTTATCATCTGCTAACCTTTTCTAGTTTTATTTAAGGATCCAGTGTCTCCTTATCTACTGTATAAAAATTCTAGCTCTATTTAACATAACCTTTTTTTCTTGGAATAACGTAAAGGAGATTATCTATGTATACACACACACACACACACACAAAATACATACTTACATATATATATAATTTAAAAATATTGACATCATTGAAGTTTTTAAAAAATAGGCTTTCTAATTGTTTTTTTAGCAGCAATAATGACAGTATTTTTCATTTTATAAGTTAATAAAATACTTTTTGAGTCTTATTTGTTGTTTATCTTGTTTAACCCTCCCAATAACCCTACCAAGCTTTTAATGTTTTCTTTATTTACAAGGATATATGAATTTTCAGAGATATGAAACAAAGTTGTATAGCAACTGAAAGCCAAACTCCTGCTGGGACCCAGGTCTTCTACATCTGTTTCCTCTAGAATTGTTTATTTATGGTGAAGATTATATAATTTCATTTCCTAGAATAGTCCATTTCAGTGTCTAAGGTGCCCACTCTTTTGTATCAGAGTATCTAGGAAACCAAATTAGTACAAAAAAGTAAACATTATTGGTATATTTTAAAATAGTGTGTTTAGACTTAGCCTTCTCTTAATCATTCTCTTTATTTAACATTACTTTTTGTACCTCAGGTCCTTCTTCCTTAATTAAATCTAATGGAAGTTTTTTCAGTAAGGATTTGTAGTAAACACTTATTATTTAGTCTGTCTGAAAATGTTTTTATTTCGCTTTCATTCTTAGAAGATAGTTTGGCTGGATATAGAATGGTAGATTGGTGTTATTTTCTTTTGACACATGAAGGTATTTTCTTCTGGCTTTATTGTTTTTGTTGAGAAGTCAGCTGTTGATCTAATTATTAATTATTTTTAGACAATTAGTTTTTTTCTCTTGGGATGTTTTAAAGATAGTCTCTTTCTCTTAGGTGTTCTGTAGTTTCACTGTTATATGTTCACAATGTACTCTTCTCACTTATCTTGCCGGTATTACTAGAATTATTAGTATCTCATCAGTCTGGGAAAGTTTTTAGCCATTGGATTACTTATCTCCATTCTCTCCTTCTAGAACTCTGATTAGACATATGTTGAGTCTTATCTGTTCTGTCTTTCACATTTTCCATGTCTTGTTTCTTTAAATTGCATTATGTACTTAAAAAAACTCCACCATCTAGTTCAATACTTGCTTTTCTAGCTCTATCTTATCTGTTATTAAGCCTTTCCATTTAAAATATTACGTTTCCCATTTCTAGAGGTGCTGTCTAGTTCATTTTCAAATCTGGCCAATTTTGATTCTCCTCTTCTTTAGTTGTATTTGATACTCTCTTTTTGTTCTTTCATCTTATTGATCATATGTATATATGTATTTTATATTCTGTAGCTGATCATCATATGACATGTAAAGTTTTAATAGGTTTTATTCTTGTTTGTTTCTATGAATTCTTTCTCATGGCTTATTTTCTTTCATGTTCAGTGATTTCTGATTTTAAATTTGTGTTTCTTAGAGCTTGATCTGTTAGAATTCTTAGAGGCCCAAGTTTAAAGTGTATTTTTTTCCACAGGGATTTAGATCTGCTTCCTCTAAGCATTATATTTGCCTTGATACTACAAACCCAACATCACTTCCTTCTACATTTTTGGCTCAGGAAGTGAGGGTTGGGGGGGGGAGCACAGAGATTGTGTAATTTTGGCCCCAAGATTGTGTGAAGGCAGAACTATGGTTAGAAAATTTTAAGGAGGTTGTTATTTCTGCTACTCTACTCCACTTAGAACTAAGATCTAGATAGACATTTTTAATTTCTCCCTCTGTGCAACACATTTAATTTTTATTTATTTAATTAGTTTTTTTAGTTTTTATTGTTATTATTTATTTTTTACTGAGGATGTTTTTGGGAGTTTTAGATTTTTTTTGAAGTAATGTCTATGCCCATCATGGGGCTAGAACTCGTGACCAAAGATCAAGAGTCACATGCTGTACCTACTGAGCCAGCCAGGTGCCCCTAGGAGTTTTAGATTTTTGCAGGGGTCTTGATCTATCTTCTCAGATTTCTTGGGCTTCTTTGTCTCCTTTCCTTCTCCCACTTTCTCCTTGAGTAGCTGGCTCAAGCCCAGGCATTAGTCTGCTGGGATTGGCAGATTCCCTGGAACAGTTTCCTAAACCCTAAACCCTGGGTTCATAGATTCTGTCCCCACTTCCCTCCCCTAGGCTCTGAGGAATTCTATTATTTTTCCTTTTCATCTTTGTATTTAAAACATTGTTAAGTTTTTCAGAATGTTTAAGGTATGCTATCCCAGGAAGTTTTCCTAACATATAGTCAAAAATTTTTTAAGACTGGAAGGAAATCAAATTAGTAATCAGAAAGTTGGTTGAAAAACACAATGAGAGTAAAAAAATTAGATTATTTCAAGGGATATTTTTCAGAGAATAAAGAAAATAAAGTATTTGTGCCCCATGTTGAGATTATTTTTTTAAGAAGCTGAATAAGTTTCACAGTGTATTTTCCCTTCTGCACAATGCTATCTATTTATAAATTATTATTTTTATTTCCATTTTTTTTTAAGATTTATCCATCCATTCTAGTGAGGGGGGAGTGGCAGAGGGAGAGAGAATCTCAAGCAGACTCTGCATGGATCATGGAGTCCAATGCAGGGATGGATCTCATAACCCTGAGATCACCACCTGAGCTGAAACCAAGAGTCCAATTCTCAACTAACTGCACCACCCAGGTGTCCCTTATTTCCATTTTTATTAGTGTCTATACATATTATGACAGTCAAATTATAAGTCAAATACATTTCAGCCATGCCTTCTTTGAAGATAAATTTAGATCACATTGATCCTCAGTCTCCTTAATAATGCAATTATAAAACATTTTAAACTGGGTTAATTATACAATAGGATTTTACTGGTTAACAAAGTTTTTACATTATATATTATGTTATTTTTACTTTGAATTGAGAATTGAATCCCACAGTAAGATCAGATTTAGTAAAAGGGGACAATTGCTATAATAACACTCTTCAATGTAACACGCACATGCACACGTACTGAGGACCTAGACATTTATTAAATTCTTTAGAGAAAAAGAAAAAAGTGAAAGAAACACCTGCTGTTTGTGTAGCTCAGAAAACTGCTGCTTTGAAATTTCCCTTGATCCTTTTCAATCTCTCCCTGCATTATTCACAAATTCTTCCTTTCCATGCCATTTTCCTCCCCCTGTTTACCTTTTGCCCTCAAAACAGTTCTTAAATGTCTACATTTTCAAGGTACTTTAGTAGGCATTAGGGATACAATGATGAAAAAAAGAGATATGGTCTACATTTACACTAAACTTAGAGTTTGTTAAGAGAAATAGACAATCACAAAACATAATGTAGTATAAGTGCTATGATGAGGAAAAAATAGATTGATGTGGAATATACAGGAAAAGCACTAGACCTAGGGGCTAGCAATATCTTCTTAAATGAAATTATATTCAAGCTGAGATTTGACATATAGATCAGTGGTTCTCAAAGTATGCTCCTAGACCCTCAGTATCACCTGGGGATTTGGTAGAAATGGCAAGTCTTGGGCCTATCACAGGCTGCTGAATCAGAAACTGGGAGTAGGACCCAGAAGTCTGGCTTTTGACAAGCTCTCTAAGGAATTCCAATTCATGCTGAAGATTGAGAACTAGTGGATGGGTGATAGTGAGATAGAGGGCTAGGGTTCTATCCCACCAGGCAGAGGGACTTCTGAGATCTCTAGCAACTGAGACTAATGTGAGAAAGTTCAGTACGCATGAAGCATAGGGTATAAAATCTGGAGGAGAGCTGGGGTGGACAGGAGAAAGTGTGGAAATGAGAGCAGGGAGAAGATCATCTGGGTTTTATAAACCATATTAAATTGTTTAGATTTCATTTATCATAAATATTACTTTGTACATCTGTTTCCTCAAATAGAATGCCAATATACAAGGGTCAGCATCATATTTCTATGCCTCAGAACACCCCTCAACTATTGTTGGCATATAATTGGTGTCTAATAAATGCATGCAATGTGTGAATTGGGTGAAGTAAGTGGATACTCACAAAAACCTCATGAGGTAGGCATTACTGCCTATTTTACACCTGAGAACGACTGAGGCTAAGAGAAGGTTAGTGACTTATCAATATAACAAGGTCAAATGGCTATTCAGAAGCAGAGGTGTTTTACAAATCCAAGCATTTGGATTTTGTTCTTAGAATCTCTTCTTTATTCCATAGTACCTTTCTGTCAGGGAGTGCTGAGATTACAGAGAATAGGTACGGATATATAAAAATCACAATTTTTTTTTTTAACTTGTAAGCATTCCTAATTCAACTGTGCTTCTTTCTCTTTTTCCTTTTCTTCTTTTTTTCCAGACAGAGAAGGGGAGTGCACTTCATGAAGCAGCGTTATTTGGAAAGGTGGATGTTGTGAGAGTTCTGTTAGAAACAGGTAACTATCGTGATTCTCCATGGAGCTTATGCTGCCAAATACAATTTCTGTTTCAGGAGTAGACAAAGGGAAATGTCACATTTTTTTTCATAATCACCCTTACTTTTTACCTTTACCTCATATTGCAAAAGTGTATTCATATCATGTAGAATTGAGCCTCAGTGTTTAGATAAAATTGATATAAATATACACCTTCCTTCACTCCATAGATGTGTCAGTAAAAAGCTCTTAGAAATTACAATTGTATATATTTAAATCACATTGAAATATATTAAAGAAACTACCAGAAGGAAAAGGAATTCTCTGCCTTGTACAAGAGGGAGGAACTGATCCTTATGAAGCTATGACAATTGCTTGGTTTATGAAAGAACATAGTATTTCCTTAGGTTATTATATTGGGAACTACGGTAAACAGAAATTAGAGTTCTGTATCCTTAAGGTAAATTCACCTTGTTACTTCCTCAACTGAGTAGCTATTGTTTGTAAGCAGCAGTGATTTAAAGGGAATCTTTTAGAGGGAATGCTTTGAAGGAACAACAAAGTAGGCTTATTTGTCTTCATATGTATATTCTGAATGAAATGAAATAAAATTGAAACTGAGATTGGATTTTTTAGGATCAAAAAGCATGGGTACAAATTCATACTTGGAAACAATTGATGTGAGTCTTTTGTGTTACGGACTCCATTTAGTGTATTTATTTTCCATTGTAAAAAAAATGAAAAACATTGGCAGACTATTGCATTTTGATTATAATTATATAAAGTTAAAATTTCATGTACATTTAATTTTGACATGTAGCAGAGATATAATGTCTTATAGGCAACTAATTACATATGTGCTGGTCACACATTTCTATACAAATTTAAGCAAATACTTAATTATCTTTTTACAATGAACTAACGTTTGAGGCCAGAATCTGAAAACTGGCTGTGTTTGCAGGTAGATGTTTGGAAAGTTTATACACTTTTTTGGGGCAGTGAAAGCTATTTGCTACATTGAAATGCGTTCTTTAGTACAATAAGTATTTTTAGAATTAAAATAATTCCAAAGATGTCTTAGTTTAGAAACTTCAAGAAGTGTGCTCACCAGGTAGAGATTGAGTATTATTTACATTGAATATAATCTTGCATAATAAGTAAATATGAGATATTTGACTTTGTAGCTGGACAAATAGTATTTGGACAGTAGTTCAAAATAATCATCCTTTTTCAACTTTTGTGAATACTCAAGTGTTTGCAGAGTGATACGTTATTATTTAAAAATTTTACCATATTTTACAGAATATATATATCACAGAACCATGATTATACTTTAAGAATTGACATTCTAAATCAGTAATATTTTTCAGCTTGTTAGTGTATCATTTAACTAGCTGTAGCCCCAACTAGTAGCCTTTTAATAAAAAACAATCTTAATGATTGAGTCATTGCCCTTGAAAACTGAATTCATTATCAAGAATGTTACTAATCTTTGGTAGCAGTAGACCCCCAGCTTCTTTCTTATTAAAAGTGTGTGTGTGTGTGTGTGTCTGTGTGTATGTGTGCGTCTGTCTAGGATTTAATTTTTTTAAAAATCACTTTCAGTGCTTGATCTGTATATGTTTGATATTAGAGCGTTATATATTAACAGTATCTTCTGATGACACTTCAATGGTGAATATTTAGTGGGTTTTTCTTTTTCTTTCAGGAATTGATGCCAACATAAAGGATAGCTTAGGTAGAACTGTCTTAGACATTCTGAAAGAACATCCATCTCAGAAATCTCTCCAGATTGCAACACTCTTACAAGGTAAACAATATTGAATGATGGATGAGTTTGTTAAGATTAAATTAAATCTACCATTGTTTCCTATTGAAGGTTTTGAGTTAATGTTTACTTTTGAGTGAACTTATTATTTACATTTTTTTGGGTAGACTTTAAATAGTAATTTTTAATGTTTCATTTCTGTTTTCAACTAATGAGTATTTTCACTTGATATTAAAAAAATTTTTAAATCTATATAGTAAATATGTAGTTATGAACTTGAAGGTAATAAGGCTATAAAGTGATTATCTTACATTTGAATAATGCTTTAAGAGTTTTCAGGAATTTTCTATTATTTTGTGTGATTTCTGTAACTTTGAGGTAGGTGAATCTGATATCATTATTTTCCTTTTTGCATATGAGGGAAACTGAAGCTCCGAGAGGCTGACTTGCTCAAACTCATATATCTTATTTTAGGTGGTAGACCTGGTACATAAATGCTGGGTTAACAACAACAACAAACTATACTTAGCTAGAAGAATACAGATTATTTCTTCCTTAATCCAGTAGTACAAGATAATTCAGTCTTGCAAGCCTTTGTTTTTTTGGTAAAGATCACTTAAATACCTGTGTAATTAGGTGCAGACATTTGGTCTACTGAAGGTTTGGGACCCATTTAGGGTACTAATTTTTCATTTGCAGGATTATATACTCCCCCGTTTGATGTAAAAATTTTAATGAAAATTTAGATTTAAATACTTTCCCTTTTTGCTTCATGATTAGGCCTGACATGTAGTATGTTCTCTTAAAAATCCAGACACTTGTTCTCTCCTTTCCAGGTAGCTTCTACACTGGTCAGCAGTGATTATCCCCTAATTATTGCAGATGGGCGACAAGTGTAATAGGGAAGGGAGGCGGGATGGTTTCCTTGGATATTAGTTGGGAAGCTGAAGAACAGCTTTGTCCTGCAGGAGAGAAATGAATTAAAACCAAGTCTGTCAGGTGATGCATAGAAACAGGAGTCAACAAAAGCCAAAGAGGGGTAAAAAGAATAAATGAGCTACAGGAGATCATTCATGCTCTCTTCTGTCTTTATTTTCAAAACCTCTCAGGAAACTGAAGTTCAGTCCCCTGCAATTTTCTTGTTAATAAATAAGTTAATTGCAGTCAAGTGCATATAGAGATAATTCAGAGAATACAAGAGTGGTTCTTCATATTCAAATTAAAATCAAGTTGAATGAAAACTAAAAAAAAAAGTGGTATACAACATTTTTTAAACTTTTTTTTTTTTTTAAAGATTTTATTTATTTATTTGACAGAGATAGAGACAGCCAGTGAGAGAGGGAACACAAGTAGGGGGAGTGAGAGAGGGAGAAGCAGGCTCCCCGCTGAGCAGGGAGCCTGATGTGGGGATCGATCCCATAACGCCGGGATCACGCCCTGAGCCGAAGGCAGACGCTTAACCGCTGTGCCACCCAGGCGCCCCGGTATACAACATTTTTGTTTACTCCCTATAGCACTTTATATTTTATATAGAACTTTTGTCTCTAACTGGACTTTAAAAAAAACAGAGGCTTGTGAATAATATGTCTTTTGGGAAAAGCAAAATAAATGTCATCCACTCAAAAGAGGGCATGACATAATTACAGACATTTACTGTATTGATTTAACTGAGATGAAATTGTTATTATACAGGAGTTAACTATCTGTGTTCTCTTCAATGGTCAAGGTTCATTAGGTATGTGAACTTATGATAGGGTATATGGGATATCTTTGAATTTTTTAAATTGTTGGCAGATTTTAGAATGTGAAGGTGTTATCTTTATTCTTTGCATTCTTGGGTCATAAGTCAGTGGTACATTTCAAGTTTTATGGAAAGGTTATTTCACTAAAACCAATTTAGAGTAGATAAAATTACTATTTGTGTCCTGGAGGAAGAATTCACTTTACATAATAACTGTATTGGGTCAAAAATTTTAAGGGTAGACTTCCATAGGTTGCTTTCTTTGCCTAGTAGAATTGCCTTTAGGTAGAAACTGGATAGTATGAAGAGTCAGTTGGTTGGCATCAGAGCACAGACTTTCTTAACTAAATTTTAAGAAAAAGATTCCTTCTGAATAAAGACATGTAAGTAAAAGATCCCTATGGGGAGAGATCAATTGATTCAATCCTTTAGATGGAGACTGCAAACTAGCCACTGCAAGCTGAATGCTTTGGGCAGATAGCAGATATATTTTGTTTGGATTACATATTTTAGGCCTGTACTGTGTTTCCATAAAAATTGAATTAAGTCAAGCAGAGAAAGACAATTATCATATGGTTTCACTCATTTATGGAACATAAGAAATAGGAAGATCGGTAGGAGAAGGAAGGGAAGAATGAAGGGGGGATAAGCAGAAGGGGGAATGAACCATGAGAGACTGTGGACTCTGGGAAACAAACTGAGGGCTTCAGAGGGGAGGAGGGTGGGGATTGGGATAGGCCAGTGATGGGTATTAAGGAGGGCATGTATTGCATCAAAAACTGGGGATGTACTGTATGGTTATTTTGTTATTTTAACAAAATAAAAATTATAAAAAAAAAGAATATTCCCTAGTTAAAAAAAATAATAACTTTCAAAATTTAAAAATCGAGGATTTCAGCTAAAACTTCAGAGTTTTGTTTCTCAAAAAATGCAGGCTTTCGTTTTACTTTACTGTTGAACTTTAGATGGGGCATCTGCTGTCTAGTTAATCATGCTCCACATGCTTTCTGTTTTCTCTGTGATATTGAGGCTGAGTGTTCGTTGACATTTATCCCTGCATTCATATGCCATTTTCCTTATGCTTAAGAGAAGAGTGAGATGTTTTCTTCTATCATGTCTATCTGGCTGTGCCACTTATTAGCTGTATGAATATGGTCAACTTAAAATCCTTCTCCTTCAGTTGTTGCCTTTAAATCTGAGACTGTAGTAGTGCCTGTGTCATAGTTTTGTGAGGATCAAGTGGGTTAACTTATTTTAAATACTTAGAACACTGCTGGGTGCATAGTAAGCCATATTTAAGTTTTAGCTGCTATTACTGTTATTATATCATCATCAAAATTGGAAAAATGAGAGATAGGCTGTGTGGAACATTACTTCAAGAATGAGAATGAACATTATTTCTCTGTGGAAATAAAGTTTAATATGCAATTACAAGAGTAGACAACATTATGACATAAATTTCATTCTTTTATGTTACCTGACTGGTTATTGTAGCTATCTGAACATGATATCTCTGTTTAGATATCAAGTCTATTCAAATCATCTTTCAGAGGCTTTTAAATCTTCAGGTAGAATATATTTAAGGAAACTAAGGATGTTATTATGTCTTTAACAGGTGCATTTATTTTTAAGGAAAGAATGTGGCCAGTTTCGTTTTCACAAAAAGTGTTTGAGTCTCTTCCTAAGTATCTTTTATGTTTAAAAGATTTAAATTAATAGTTCATCATGAAGTTGTTTCAGTTTGGTTGGTTTTTTGAAGTTCTTTTAAAAACTTAGGCTGTATTTAGAATATGAAGAAATAAATGAAAAACTGATCACTAGAAATAAAACAAAGTTTAGTTATTGATTTTAAAGTAAATGAATTTGACTATGTAATTTCAAAAACTTGTATGCACAGAATATTTGGAAGGCGTGGGAAGATCAGCAGTCCTTGAAGAGCACGTACAAGAAGATACAACACAAGAAATACATATTTCATCTCCTGTTGAGTCTCCTTCCCAAAAGACTAAGAGTGAGTAGCTAATTATAAAGCCCTTGAAATAATACTAGACGTTTATGTACAAATTTGTCCTATATGTACAAAAAAGGCTTGTAAAAATTTCAGGTCTAATAAGTTGTATCTTTTTTTTTTTTTTAAGATTTTATTTATTTATTTGACAGAGATAGAGACAGCCAGCGAGAGAGGGAACACAAGCAGGGGGAGTGGGAGAGGAAGAAGCAGGCTCACAGCAGAGGAGCCTGATGTGGGGCTCGATCCCATAATGCTGGGATCACGCCCTGAGCCGAAGGCAGACGCTTAACCGCTGTGCCACCCAGGCACCCCAATAAGTTGTATCTTATACTCTATATTTTATCCATTTATTCAGCCAGCATTTTTTTTAAGAGAGGGAGACGGTGGGGGTAGGGAGAGAGAACCTTAAGCAGGCTCCACACCCAGCGAAGAGCCCAACAGGGGGGTTTGACAGTCATCACAGTGTTCAATCTCACAACCCTAAAACCATGACCTCAGCCGAAATCGAGATTCGGACACAGGCACCCATTCAGTCAACATTTATTGAGCTCTTCTATTTGTCAGACCCTACTCTTGGCCCTGACGTAGTAGTGAGCAAAATGAGCTGTGCCTGCTGTCATGAAGTTTACATGGAGTGGATATTTCATAGTAGATTTCCCCCCCAAAATTAATTAATTAATTAATTAATTAACTTGAGAGTGTGTGTGAGTGGGGGCAGGGGCAGAAGAAGAGAGAGAATCTGAAGCAGACTCCCCACAGCATGCAGAGCACAACACGGGGGCTTGACGCTCATCACAGGGCTCCATCCCAGGACACTGAGATCATGACCTGAGCTGAAATCAAGAGTCAGACAACTGAGCCATCCAGGTGCCCCTTTCTAAAATGTATTTTTAATGCAGAATAAAAATATTGATAACTGGATTATAACTGCTGGAGTTTTATTTTTTCCCCAGAAGAAATTACGGGTATAAGGTACCTTTTTGAGAATGATTAGAAAAATGCATATTTGCATGCAGCCAACAAAATATTCATATTTTGACAGACGATGCATATTATGTATCTGTTCCTTCTGTGTTTTTCCTTTATGTCACATAGCACAATTCTAATTTATTACTTATGTAATTATTTATCTAAATACATCCTATTTCTTTTTATTGAACCTAGGAAGTAGGCTTCCAGTACCATTTAAATTTTGTTAATGAGGTGTTGAATGAATTCTGTCCGTGAACTATAACGCCGGTGAAAGATTGTTGAAGATTAAATGTTACAGTGAATGAAGCCTTAGAAATTGTAATTCCAGATGCTTTTATGTACTTTAATATGTAAACCTTCAATACTTATTTCTATTTTGAATAAGAGTAATAATAGGCAAAATTGGGATTTCTCCTTGTCTTTTAATATTCTTTCACCTTATTATAGTTTAGTACCTTGTTTTCAACAGAATATTTTCTGACTTACTAAGTCTTGTTTGTCATAATATGCGTTCTATCACCATACTAGTCATATTTTTATTAGTTAATAGGAAGTTTTAGCAATAGCCTTTCTTGTAACTTTGAGAAAAATTACTGTCTTCTTACAGGTGAAACTGTGACTGGAGAATTATCAAAACTCTTGGATGAAATAAAACTCTGTCAGGAAAAGGATTATTCATTTGAAGATTTGTGCCACACAATATCAGACCACTACTTAGATAATTTGAGCAAGATTTCAGAGGAAGAACTTGGGAAAAATGGAAGCCAGAGTGTAGTAAGTAAGGGGGGAAGGAAGACAGTGCATCTGTCTTCGCCAATTCAATGTGTATCTGAGAGGCATGGGATTTGTGCATTATCCTATCTTCAGATTCTTCCTGTGTCAAATGTCAGATTCCCTGTTGCTCCTTTTCTGATGTTCATTGGTGTTTTATTCTCACTGCATGTGTAGGGGAAGGAATGCTTTGATAAATCACTTATAGTTTGTGATGATCTTGCTACAGTTGACTTGCCTAAGAAATCATAATTTCTTTGATTATGTTCTTTTAGTTTTACTGGGCATGATGATACTAGTTTCCAAAGAAAGAAAAAGATCTTCCTTTTGTCTTTTTTTCCCATTTTCTCCATGAACTGAGTCTACCCCATCTTAAAGAAAGATGGAGCTGGGCTATGTGTATATGTTCCCTAGTTACTTTGTATGTTATGGTAGGGGAGAGACATTGTAGAAGGTTTGACCTCCATATTTTTATAATCTTATGCAAATCCCTTATGCAAACTACTAGCTCAGAATCTAAATCATGAGTTAGAGATTCTTGCTCTTTAGATTTTTACATTAACACAATAGCAAAAACAAACAAACAAACAAACCCAACAACCTCAAACTGTGGAGAATCAATTTAAAATTAGGATTTGTATATCTCTTTTGTGTCACGTAGAGGTAGGATTTATAGTGTGTACTGGTATTAAAGGAAATTCAGTATTATAACATGAAATTGTTACTTTTAGAACTTTTAATTTGTTATAGAAACATTACGTTTTCTTCAAAAGCTAATAAGAGTGGATTGTGTTAAGTATGTCATATTATTTATGAAAACTAAAAAAATTGCCAAGTATAGTTACTATTCTGAGAATGTTTACTTCATTTAGTTCCTTCATGTGCAACTTGTTTCCCAGGATAGTATTTGCTAGTCTAGCTCCATGGCTAGTCTTACTCCCTAGGCTGTCTTTGTTCTTGTTTTTTTTTTTTTTTTTTTTTTTTTGCTTTGTTTCCTGCAGTGTCTTTTTTAAAGCATCGTATTATTGACTCCAATAAAAGCTCTTTATGAATAATTATGATTAATTATATATATACATATATATGTATATATAAATACATATAAGTTTTAACCAAATGAAATTTTTATATTAATATTTACTATAATGACTTTTACATCAGGACAAAATTTCCTGTTTAAAAATCTTAAACAGTTTTATATCATCTCCAAATTACAAAACAGTTCATTTAACATTTTCTTGAAAGTTGGTTATAAATTAAAACATATTTATCCTACATAAATAATACATGCTATTTAGGTTTTTAGGTCTGCCCCTAATGATTTCTCTAAACTGACTTCTTCTCGCCCTCTACTTCTAAGCCTACAGATTTTCTGAAAGCCCTAATTTTCTAGACGAGTGGTTTCTAAACTTTTTTTGTTGTGTGTAGCATAGTAAACAAATTTTAAGCAAACATCCCAAATGCATGTGTTTATAAATTACATATATCTACTATTCTCAGAATGTATCATGTAAATTAGGCATATACTACAAGAGACATTCAAATAAGAGGGATAAAGAATAAATGTAAATAGAAGCTCTATCTTTTTTTTCTTTTACTCAGTGGGTATCTTGTGTACCCTGGGGTCTGCACATTTTACTTGGAGACTATGCTCACTCAGGCTTATAGATTTCAGGTAGTTATAGTAGGGGTTTTTAATATTATGAGAGTGACATAATTTGGGAGAATGATGGCCAACTGTTTGTTTCTTTTATAAGTCAAAGACTGTATTGTGATAGCAAGAGAGAAACTAATGCTCGTAAATTGAACTGAATTTCTTAAAATTCAAGCTTATCCTTTCACAGAATCAGTCTTTGTTCCTGTGACAAATCTTATATTGTGTTCCTTGAAAATATTGTCATATTAAATAATAAAGGTTACCTGAGGCAGAAAAGCAAAGGGTACATATGAGTAAGGGCAAGTAGTTCAATTCTTCTAGAATAATAGAGCTTATAAAGTGGGAAGATGGGAAAATAAAATTAGAAGGATAGGTTGACGTCAGGCCATAGATGATTTTGAATGTCAGGATAAGAGTTTTAGTATTTAGTTTTTAGAAAATGAGAAAAATCTAAAGGATTTTGAGCAGATGAAAGACATCATTGGAAGTCAGAAGATTAATCTAATAGAAACTTGTTATTGAATGTTTAAAAAGTAATCCAATTACTATACTAATACTATAGCCTGTGTTTTATTTGGGTTCGTTTGCTTTTGTTGAATATTTCTGTTCATCAAAAATGTTCCTTCAGAGTTTTGTTATGAATTGTACTCTCAAATTATGCAAAAATTTAATCAAGTACTTACAGATCACCTAATACAGATGTTTGTTACCACATTGTAAGTTATAGGATTTATAATAGCAGTAATGAAACATGGTTCCTAACTTGAAGGAGTTCAAAATTCTTACTAGAAGAAGGCTTTAAATCACAGTGTACAGACAAGACTAACATATGAAACAACAGATATGGAAGAGCTGACATTTATTAGTTGCTTGCTATTTTAATGCTTTATATGATTTAAGCTACTTAATCCTCACAGTAATCCTAAGAGTGGATTTATAGACTTGGGAAATGACTCGGCTGGCAAGTTGCAGATCTAGGATTCAAACTCAGAGCCAATGTCTTTAATTCCCAGCTACATATCTCATAATAAATTACCCGGTAGCCAAAGGAATTTTTTAAAAAGGGAGAGATTAGTGAAGACTTACTGGGATTCATTGAAGTCTTCATGGAGGTAGGGAGAGACCAACTTGGGCCCCGGAAAGAGAAGGAGATGTGCCTTTTATTTGTTTTAGAATGAATGAATGAATAAGTGAGTGAATGGGAGAGGATTCCAGCTTGTAGAAACAGTATGTGCAAAAGCACAGAGGTGAGACATCGCATATAATTTGAGAATAATCTTTTTATCATGAGTTGATTTTGGAAAGTAGTGGGAAACAAATTTGGGTAAGTAACGATAATACCTAACACTTACAGAGCACATTGTTTATATTAATTGATTTAATCTTCACAATAACCCTGAGGTAGGTGGTATTTTTCCTCCCATTTTACAGATGAGAAAATGGAGGCACAGAGAACTTTTATGATTTTCCCATGTATATACGGTAATTGCCAGAGCCAGGATCTGAACACAGGCAGTCTGGGGCTGGTGCCATATCCAATACCACTCAGCTGTTTTGTTAAGGGCAGATAATTAGATTTGGGAAACTAGTCAGAAGTTTAATATTGGTGGTGAAGAGAATAAACTCTTGAGTAGGAGAGTTCTGTCTTGAAGGTGACATTTTGGGAAGATAAAAATGGTAACTGTAGTCAGATGTTCTGGAAGAGATTAGTGATTCTCAGCAATGGTAATATGTGAGATGTATTTGGAGAGGCTTCAAAAAATACTGACCAACTAGACCAACTAAATCAGAATTGTTTTGGATGGCCCTGAGCCTTTTTCTTGTAGAAAGCTAGTATGTACATTGTTGGTGTAGAGGACTAAAAATCTTCCAGGGCCTTACTGAGGTAATTCAGAACTGAGATGCCAAGTCAGAACTGAGGTCTTGATAACAACCACAAAATTACACAATTTTAGAGCTAGAATAAATCTCATCATGGGTCTTCCAGTATCCAGCCTAATTCTCCCACTCCCCGTGTAAGAGTGTCTCAAAAATCTCTTGAGTTAGAGACATTTTCAGTTTATCATCAAAGAAAATTCCCAGTGTAGTGATAAATTAAATTATTTCTATAATACATTGGAATAGTAAATGTGGAATAATATTTTTGCTTATTCACATTATTGACTGAAGGATGGGCATTTGGGTTCAGTTAAAATTTAATTTTAGGTGATACGAAATACCCAACTTGTTCATCATAATATGACAAATAATTCCAAAAGTAATTTAGAAGAAATCAAAACGTAAGGAAAATTTATTTTGTAGCATCTATATTACTAATAAATGTATTTTCCATATTAATGATGTGCCTTGAATTTTGGGAGTATTTTAACTATTCTTAGTTCCATTTAGCTTTCATTGCCTTTTTTCTTCCAATAGAGGGCACTCTAATTCAGTAATTTAAAATACAAAATCAGCTGTCTTATGTAAGAACTTTACTTTTGAATTAGAGATTTCTGGTTTTATTAAAATATTAGCCTTAGGTAGTAGTTTGAACAATTTTACTAATATAAGTGAATTAAAAATTAAATTCTTATTATGATTAAATGTATTCAATTGGAGGTTTTACATTTGATGTGAAGGCTAGCTCCAGTTAAAATTACATTTTCCCTTGCATAAATTTTAATTCAAAAGTTAGTCTGTTTTAAGTGCTTTTATAATATGCATATGGAGCCATTTTCTAAGTTGAATTAGGACATTATATAATCTAGAATGTAAATTTTGAAGAAATATAAATATCTTTACATTCTTAAGCAACCCATGAAATTCAGAATTTTGAAAGAATATAAAATAATCTGAAAAAATGTCCTATTCTCTTCATTTATTTTCCCAGGGCATATATTCAGTTTCTTCCTCCATGTGTATAAACAATGTGCAAAACTCTGAAATGTGAATACATATACCATAGAGAAATTTGATTATAACATAAAGATCATTAGAGGAGACTTCAGAATCTAGGTTTTGGGAAAACTTTTTTTTAAAGATTTGAAATAGAAAAATCATATTGCTTCATTAGCTTATGTTTCTAAGAAATAAATAGGAAGCTTCAGGTATGAAATGAAATTATGTTTTTTCTCCTAAGGGAAATCTGGATATAAATAGCACATAAGACTTGTTGTTTGAAAGAGGTTGTGTTGGCAGGTTTTGCGCAATTTTAAATCAACCAGTATACCTCTTTTCTGTTATTTTACTTTCTTTTCCAATGCAAAATCTTTAATTACATGTAAACTTTCTGAAGTATGAGATATTTTACTTTAGTATATCAAGATTTTAAGGTTCAGCATCTCAGTTTTTATACCAATTGTCTGTAACCTGCTTGAGAACACTGTTGGGGGAGTGTGTTGGGGAGTCTCCATAGGAAAATATACTTAATTTGGTGCCAGAATTCATCAAGTCTTAAAGGTCAGTAGAATCAAATTAGGTTGCCTAGAATACAAATGGTGTTTATAAAACAATGTTTACTTTCAAAAATGTAATTTCTAGAGCTTAATATCGGGAATGTACCAACTTCAGAATTGTGAGAGACTTTGGTGGCTGTCTCATCCAGTTCCTATCAGATTTACAGCACTTTGGGAAATGAATTTTCTGAAACATAAAATAGAGGGTTCTTCTTACAGGAATATAACTGATTCCTTAGCACATAATGAGTTTCCTTTTTTTTTTTTTTTTTTTTTTTTTTTATAGTGGAACTGAATCTTAAGCAGTGGTAACTATTACCTTATTGGGAATATAGTATTCAGAATATTTCTAACTGAAATAATTCTTGTCATATAGTTGAACAAATATTTTGGCAGTGGTGACCCAAGGCTGCTGTGCACTAAGTCTGGGCTTGGATTGTGCTAACAGATTTTCCAGGATATTTAGTGAATGCATAGATTCTGTTGACCTACTCATGTTAAAATATTTTGAAGCTAATAGCATATTTATGTACCATATATACCTACAAAGAAAAATCCAGAATCAGAATGGTAAGATTTTTGTCCCTCGTCTCATCTCAGGAAGAACTTGTACCTGAAGCGAATATAAGAAGATCTTTGAGAT
Source organism: Ursus maritimus (assembly GCF_017311325.1). Lineage (NCBI taxonomy): Eukaryota > Metazoa > Chordata > Mammalia > Carnivora > Ursidae > Ursus > Ursus maritimus. Next base: position 35,849,383 of record NW_024424564.1, on the reverse strand, counting down.
ATCCTTGGCTTCTAGAATAGAGGAGTCATTCTTCTGAACTTCCAACATAATTGCTTTTCCCTTTCATGATGCATCTCTTTGTTCTGCTTTGTCTTGTAGGTCTACACATTTTTATATTATTTCTTACAGACTTCTTAATGGTTAGATCTATATTTGATTGATCTCCATAATCGCATCCTGCCTAGTACAGTACCTTGCATGTAGTCTCTCACTGAAATGTTATTGAATGATAAGTGCATGAAAAGGCAAACACTGTGTAGAGGAGTACATATAAACCAATGTTGTAAATGAACCATTTTTTATTGAAAAACATGTTTAATTATTTGGAGATGAATTACAGAGTCCAAGGACAGGTTTTTCCTGTTCTGCCACTTACTAGCAGGGTGTCCTTTGGAAGTGCTGGAAGTTTCCAAGCTTTAGTTTCCTCCAGTTAAAAAAGTTTATTATGGCCTTCTGTCAAGTTACAGAAAAAGAGCTACTCTCTTTTGTGCTGCTGAAGAAATGCCATTTTGATTTTTATGTTTCATAGATTTTGTTCAACTTTGTCCAGACTCTCACATAACCACTCAATATCAACCCAAAAGGGATTTCTCTAGTGAGGTGCTAAATGTTTTATTCTTGGATTGGTGTTAGTCGGTATTTGCCATTAAAAATATACCCAGTCATCCATCATAATCAGGTCTGCAGATGTTAAGGAGGACTAACAAACATGGCAAATAATTGAACTTACATGAAAAATTACCTCAATAAAAAGATTCTTGCTTCAAAGTAAAAACAGAATTCAGTGGGAGTTACAATAAAATAAAATCCTATAATTAGATTCCTAAAAATTCAGTGGTTTAAGTATAAGATTGGAAAAATTTAATTGGGGAAGAGGTGCATTCGAAAAGTTCTAGGGTATATAAATGATAACTACAGTGTGAACCAACTGTGAGTAGTGGCTGAAAAATCAATAAATACTGGCCAAACTCTGATCTCTGCAAATAATTATAATACTAGAAGCTAGCATCTATATTGTACCAAGTTTAATCTATGTACTAGACATTGTGGTAGGCATGTTAAAATCATTATCTTTTTTATTCCTCACGATAATGCCATGAGCTAGGTTTTATTATCCTCAATGTGGAAATCAAGAGTAAAACAACTTGTCCAGGGTTATACAACTACCAAAAGGTAAAACTGGGGTCTAAATTTAGGTCTGATATCTTCCAGGGTCATGATCCTAACTTACTGGATAGTCATGATAGTCATGTCATTAGTGGTTATTAGTGACAGTCATTCTGCTGTCATTAATATCTTCCACATTGATCTACCCTCACCTTTTCATCATTCTTGCCGTTTTGCAAGTGCAGACTCTCATTACCTCTTACTGAGTTGTTTTAAGTTTTTTATTCTGTCCACGTGTTTCTAGGGTCTCCTTGTCATTTGCTCCAGTTTTTTCTTAATACTACTGCTAAATCAGTGTTCCTTAAGTGCAGTTCTGATCATGTCACTCTTGTTCTCAAAGGTAGACTGTAAAAATTAAATAGAGATTTTTAACTTTGGCGCTCAAGGCTCCTTCTTCCAGCTTTGTTATATATTTTCAGCTTTCTCCCTTTAATGTCTTAGATAAATAAGATGTTTTGATAAAATGGGTTACTCTGAAGCATGTCTGTCTTCCCTTATCTCTGCCCATGTTCACAGTGTTTGATTCATACATAATTCTTTTCTCTATTTTCTACATATTGAAAACCATCCTTCATAAAACCTTTTATTAAAAATATTACAAGACCTTTTTTGATCCTTCTATTAAAAGCCAACTATTTGGATTGGATATCATTACATTTTATTTATAAATATGTAAAGTAAATTTCATAGTCTGCTTTGTATTTCTTGTGCATGAATCTGTTTTGGCTTTGCTTATAAACCTCTTGGTGACAAGGGAAGTACTTACCTCTGCGTGTGTGAGGAATTTACCATAGTTCTTCACTCATGTGCTTAATAAACTTTTGTGTTGAATTGATATGATAGGCCATGGACATCAGAAAGTCTGTTTGATAACTGAATGTAGGTACAAGAAAGTCTGTTTGATAACTGAATGTAGGTACAGATCTATGGATAAAGCTCTAGGATGGTGTCTTTCTAATCTCAGAAGAACTTCTGTTGATTGATGTTTCAAATGATGAATGTCTCACCATTTATTTTGAGGATGACATGAAATACCTGGACAAACTATACTATAAACTTCCTCATAAGATAAAAACACCAACATCTTGTACCAAGTCATATCTTTCTTATGTAGTAATGTCTCTTTCATTGACAATAAGGAAATCTTACGTTATAAATACTCTGTTTGGTTCCTAATAACATGTATAATGGAAATCTGCTGTAAGAATATAGGAACACCTCATTTATATTTTAATATTCAAATTCTTCAAGTATTCTGTGGTAAGCTTTTTAAAAATTCATCCGTGTTATTCTTTCTGTGTTAGTTGAGATGGGCTATTTTTGAAGCAGTTTTTTCCTGTTAATTATCAAGAAAATGGGCTTAAGCAAATCCCCTGGGTTTTTTCCCCCGAATTATTAATGATTCCTGCTAATTATGACGGTCCTAACTAATACATGGTATTATTATGTGCATGTGCTTAAATGTGTTTGACACAAAAATACCTCTCTGTATCACAAGCATTCCATTAAGGTATCCCAAGGCAATAAACTCGCTTTCTAGAGAATTGTAAACTTTATATATTTGAAATTTAGGAAGCTTGTGAAGTTATCATTTTATCTACTTTGCAGCTACAACATGTCAGTTTTTATTTTGATACTTTCATTCTCTCTGACCTCTCTCTAATCTCCAACTTCCTCATAGAAGGATCTAGCTATTATGATTTCCCTGAGAATCTATACTTAATACTCAGGAACTAACAGTAATTTTAATTGAAATTGCTAATTGAAATTTTAGTAGTAACTTGACTTTCTTCTAACCTCACTTTCTGGATAATGACGATGTTAACTTTCGACAACTTTCAGCCACATGCTACAGTTACCTCATTCATTCATCATATAATGTACCTAATTTGTAATTCTATTTCAAGGTACACATTTGAGAATTCTTGATTCTCTTTTGGAATAAGGCCTTGGACAGCTTGCCATTGTAGAAGAATCCCATTTTGCTTGCTAATGCCAAAGAAATCAGTCTGGAGTCTGAGCTTAAAGAGACATGTCAGTGGTGATAATCACTTATCTCTGTGTACAGGGAAATGTTTTTCACCTTGAAGAGCAAAGTAATTCTAATGAAATAGTGGACTAGCGACCCAGAGAAAAATTACTGAAAGTGCTCGCACTTCTAACATTTTATCATGAGACCATTTGAGACATGACTACTGAATATTAGAATTCAGTCAACCTTGAACAGCTGAGGAATTAAGATTCTCCATTATGTAATCAAAGTCAATAAAAGTAGAGGGAAGAGATACTGTGTGGCCTGCTTTAATCTCAGGCCTAGATTTTTTTTTAAATGATTTTTTATTATATTATGTTAGTCACCATACAGTACATCCCCGGTTTCCGATGTAAGGCTCGATGATTCATTAGTTGTGTATAACACCCAGTGCACCATGCAATACGTGCCCTCCTTACTACCCATCACCGGTCTATCCCATTCCCCCACCCCCCTCCCCTCTGAGGCCCTCAGTTTGTTTCTCATAGTCCAAAGTCTCTCATGTTTCATTCCCCCTTCTGATTACCCCCCCTTTCTTTATCCCTTTCTTCCCCTACTGATCATCCTAGCTCTTATGTTCCATAGATGAGAGAAATCATATGATAGTTGTCTTTCTCTGCTTGACTTATTTCACTTAGCATTATCTCCTCCAGTGCCGTCCATGTTGTAGCAAATGTTGAGAACTCGTTCTTTCTGATAGCTGAGTAATATTCCATTGTATATATGGACCACAACTTCTTAATCCAGTTATCTGTTGAAGGGCATCTCATCAGGCCTAGATTTTTAAAATTGTCTCATGTTATTTTCACTTTCCTTTGCCAGGATTTTTATTTCAACTATCTATGCTTTTTATTTTATTTTTTTATTTTTAAAAAAGATTTATTTGTTTATTTTGAGAGAGAGAGTGAGTGCAGAGTAAGAGAATCTTTCACGCAGACTCCCTACTGAGGGAGGAGCCTGATGCGGGTCTCAGTCCCACAACCCATGAGATCGTGACCCTAGCTGAAACGAAGAGTTGGAGGTTTAACTGACCAAGCCACCCAGGTGTCCCCAAAGCATCTGTGCTTTTTAAAGCTCAAATGTTTTGGTTGCTTACAGTTTCACAACAGTGCTATTTATTTGATAGCTGCTTATGCTATCAAATAATTAACAATGAGAAACAAAGTCTTAATTTGGAGAAAAATGAGGTAATCAAGAAGATGAATTTAACAAGAAATGAGGAACTCTAAAATGAACGAAGATAATGAACCCAGTGAGAATTGTATCACTAAAGTGGATATTGCTTGTCCCCAAAATAAATGAGACAACACTGACATGTTATATCTTTTCCTATAATTATTCTTTCTGTGTTGCTGAAATAAATCTATTCTTGAAGGCTTATAGAATATTCCCTTTTAGCCTTTGATCCTACTCTTACTTAGTTTGGTGCCAGTTTCCTAAACATTGAAAATATCTTTATCGTCATAATTACCATTATCACTATCGCTAACTTACTGAGACCCTGCATTAAGGAATTATACTAATTTAATCAATGGCATGTATTTGTAACTTAGAGTGACATTACAGTGTAGAGAGCAAGAGTTTTGAGCCCAGACTTGTATTTGAATCCAAATTCTACTTCTTAGATGAATATTAACTTGATCTTTATATTACTACTGAATAGTAATGTTTCTATAGTCTTTCTCACTTCAGCCTACTGAATCAGAATGTCTGGAAGTGGATTATGATTAATATTTTTAAAAGATTTTATTTATTTAATTATTTATTTATTTAGAAAGAGAGCAAGGGGAGAGGCAGAGGGAAAGTGAGAGGGAGATCTCAAGCAGACTGTGCTGAATGTGGAGCCCAACACAGGGCTCCATCTCATGACTGAGATCGTGACCTGAGCTGAAATCAAAGTCAGACACTTAGCTGACTGAGCCATCTGGGTGTCCCTGGACGTGGATTATTTTTAATAAACTTCCCAGATGATTCTTATATTCAAAAGTTTGTGCACACTGCACTAGAATATTTTTTAAATGTTGATTTCTTAGATAATCAACTATTCACACCCATTTTCTTGCCCTCACAGATCTGTGGATCTCAGATTACGATGATATGACCCTAATTTGCCTTTGCCTTCTTTTTCTGCTCCTATGAGTACAAATTTGATTGGTCGTCAGGGCAAAATAATTTACCTTTTAAGGGTTGTTTCTTCTATTTCTATGAAAAAATGCCATTGGAATTTTGATTACATTAAATCTATAAATGACTTTGTGGGAATGTTTAACAATATCAAGTCTTCCAATCCATGGACACAGAATATCTTTCCATTGGTTTGTGTCGTCTTTAATTTTTTTCATTAAAGTCTTATAGTTTTCTGTGTACAGATCTTTCCCTTTCTTGGCTAAATTTATTCCTAACTATTAAATTGTTTTTTATGCTATTGTGAATAGGATTGTTTCCTTTATTTCTTTTTTAAATGTTTTGTTGTTTGCGTATAGAAATGCAACTGATTTCTGTATGTTGGCTTTGTATCCTGTGATTTTACTGAATTTGTTGATTAGTTCTAGTGTTTTGGTGGAGTCTTTAAGATTTTCTTTGTATAAAATCATATCATGTGCAAACAGACAATTTTACTTTTTCCTTTTCTGATTTGAATGCCTTTTATTTATTTTTCTTGCCTCATTGTTCTGGCTGGGACTTCCAGTACTATGTTTAATAGGAGTGGTGAAGGTGGGCATCCTTGTCTTCTTCCTCATCTTAGAACAAAAACTTTCAACCTTTCACCATTGAGGATGATGTTAACTGTGGGCTTGTCATATATGGCCTTTATTACATTGAAATATGTTCCTTCTGTACCCAAGTTGTTGAATGTTTTTATCACGAAAGGATATTTTGTCAGATGCTTTTTCTGCATCTATTGAGAGGACCATATGATTTTTATTTTATATTCTATATAACTTAACTTTAAATTAATTCTTTTATACTTTAAATTACATGAGAATGTTAAAATACCACATAAAGTATAAACTAGTATTTAAGAGAATATATTATCATCCTTCACTTACTCTCATTTTCAGTTCTTCAAACTTACAGACTACATTCATTGCTGCTCTCTTGTTCCTTACCATTCTGTCTTCTCCCTCACAACCTCCCCCCCACCCAATACCTGCTTCTCCCTACCCTCTTCATTTAAGTAAAATTCTATAAGAATGAAATTGTAAACCCAGGAACAGCATTTTATTTTTTATTGTCTATCCCAAGTGCCTGTTAGCATTCTTAGCGTATAGTAAGTGCTCAATAATTTTTTTTGATCATTCAACTACGTTTTAAAAATTTGATATTACCAGTGTCTTCCTTCTTACTTATTCTATTATAACTAATCAGAACTCATTTTATCCCTGCATAACTATGACTTCCAAGGTTCTGGGTTACATAAATTAAGATGAGGTCATTTCACCAACATAATCTTAGAAAATTGTATTGGCTCAATAGCATCCTTCATGAGAGTTAAGTAAAGTGCCAGCTAATGCCTCAGTCAGATGATATTCTCAGATTGTGTTTCACATTTATACTTATTAATATCTTTATAAGGTTTTATTGCCTTTCTGATAGACTGTATAACCAACACCCCACACAGGACAAAAGCGTGCATACCTGTGTGTGCATGTGTGTGTGAAGAGGAAGATGGAGAAAAAGAAGGGAGACTGGAAGAGGAAGAGAAAGATCATAATATCATCAGTAGGGACTTTTGCCTTTGCCCTTTGATTTATGAGTTCTCTAATTTTATCTTATCCTTTGAAGCAAGAGGCATTTTATGATTTTTGGGAATCTAACCATAAACCCTGAAGAATCTGATCTTTTCTGTAACCTAATTAAAGAGATGCTTTGATCATGGGGCGCCTGGGTGGCACAGCGGTTAAGCGTCTGCCTTCGGCTCAGGGCGTGATCCCGGCGTTACAGGATTGAGCCCCACATCAGGCTCCTCCGCTATGAGCCTGCTTCTTCCTCTACCGCTCCCCCTGCTTGTGTTCCCTCTCTCGCTGGCTGTCTCTATCTCTGTCAAATAAATAAATAAAATCTTAAAAAAAAAAAAAGAGATGCTTTGATCGTTTATAATCCTGGAGGCATATTTACTTAACCAAGATATTCTGACTTATGCTTAGCAGTGAGAATAACCGGGAGTGGGGTGTGGTTGTTTACTTATAGTGGCTAGAGGAGGAGAGATAAACTGTTACATGAAGGAGGAGAAGGATCCAGTCACATAAATAACAAGGAAAGAAAATTTGGAATAAAAGGAAATACTGTTTCCTGAGGCGGGAAAGAACTTATTATGTTTAAGTCCCAGAAAAGAGGACATTGGTTTATACTGAGGTATAGTGAACAGGGTAGAGAATAAAATGGAACGAAGTTGGAAATCCATATTAGACAGGGTCTTATAGGTCATGGAAAATGGTTTCATTTTTTTTTAATCAAAAATTTTTAAGCTGGAAAGTGATATAATTATGGCAGCAAAGTTGGAAAGTCTGCCTCTTCTAAATTCACTGATAATTCTGTTTTAATATCAGATGTCTGTATGGTATTTATAGCATAAATAATACATTTAATAATATGATCAATGGTAATTTATCATGAATCTGCTGTGTGGTAGGTTCTGTGCTAGGCCCTGAGATATGTGTAGCAGTCAATAAGATTGATAGGGTCCTTGCTATCATTGAACTTCTGGTTTAGCAGCAGGTATAGACATGGACATAGGCAATTATGAGATAGTATAATACGTTTTATAATGGAGGAAATACAAGGTAGTAATTAAACACATAGGAAACATATTGGACTCAGATTTGGGTGATTAGGGCGGACTTTCCAAATTTGATTCTTTTCTCTTTGATTCTTCTTATATCAACCAGGTAACCACTCTCCTAATTGTATTCTCCTTAGCTTGTCTCCTTTCTTTTCACAGACCCTAGCTTTTTATTCTTTCTATTATTTCTTAGGCATTCTCTTCCACAGAGAGCTGCTTTTTGAGCTCAGGTAGTAAATAAGTGCTATTTATTTCCAAATCTATAATTCTACCTTCAACTTCTCACTACTTTCCAGTTCTTTTCTCAAACATCCCATTGTCATTTCAAACTGAACCTATGAAAATACAAATGAATCGTCTTCCCACCTGAATCTATGCCTGTACCCATTTTCCATTTTTCTTTCATTCTTCCAGCACAGATATGTTCATATTTTGTTTGATTCTTTCCTGTTTTTTCATTCTTCTGGTCTACTAGAGAGTTCCCCTTTGTTTATTCTCATCATCCCTGCTGGACCACACTTCCCATTCCAGGAACTGCCTCATTTCTTTATTCATTTTTACACTAAAATTCTGCGAGAATGTTTTTTCTTTTTCCCATGTCTCTCCTCCATTTTCTCTTAAAACCAGTTTAATCAGGCTTTCTCCTTCGCCAGGTCCCAGAACTGCCTTACAGAGTTCTCTACTGACTTCCACATTGCTAATTCCAGTAGACATTTCTTAGTCCTTTTCTTACTTGATCTTTGAGGAGCATTTGCCAAAGTTGACCATATTATCCTCTTTCACATGCATACTTTCTTCACTTGACTTCCTAGACACCACACTCTCCTGATTTTCTTCCTTCTTGGCTGGCTACTCCCTTTCAGTCTCCTTTGCTGGTTCCTTCTTATATCCCTGACCACATAACACTAAAGTGCCATAGGGCTCATTCCCTGGACTTCTCTTTTTTATCTGCACTGACTCTTTTGGCCCAGCATGCTGAACAGTCTCACAGCTTTAAATACTTATTATGGGCCAGCGTATCCCATGTTTACAGCTACAGCTTAGATGCTCTCCTGAACTCCACATTCTTGTACTTAATTATCTGACATCTCCACTCATGTCTAATATCCTTCTCAAACTAAACATGGATAAAATTGAACTTCTGCATTTCTCCCACAAACCTCCTGGTCCCTCATTTTTCCCATTTCAGTAAATAGCAACTCTGTCCATCCAAACTCTGTCCTCCAAAACCTTGGAGTGGTCCCATACCCCTCTCTTTTCTCATGCCCCACAAGCAATTGGTCTTGAAATCCTACTACCTCTTCCTTCAAAATATGTCTAGGATCCAACCATTTCTTACCAGCCTCACTACTGCCACTCTGGTCTAAGCCACTGCCATCCTTTACCTGGATTATTAAATTGGTATTCCTGTTACCACCATTGCCCCTCCCTAAAGGGTATTCTTTTTTTTTCTCTCCCAGCAGAACTGTGAAAGGTTTATTAAGGGGATACCAGAAGAGACAAAGCACAGGTGACAGAATGGGCAGGGAAAACATTCAGACCATTAGGCAGATCTGACACATTTTCTAAATATATACTCTTCACATCCTGGTTGTTACTGCTCAAGGGAGGTCTTCAAATTTCAAGCTGATTGTCCCTGCAGCATAGGTGCAGGTGAAGGGTGAGGACCCAGAGGTCACTGCATGAGCAGAGGAAGATGTGTCCCAGGGCCTCAGGAAGGTGATGAAGGGAGACCTGGGAGTATGGTGTCCACAGTGGACCTGGTACACAAGGAGGGCCTCTTGTATCCACAGGGATCTGGTCCTTTCCTGGGACCTTCTTGGGCATGGTGACGCTGTTGTTCCCTTGAACACCACAGATTTCTGAATGGGACCTAAGCTCATGTGGTGAAGGTACTAGCTGTGTGTGAGGCCCCTAAGTCCACCAGTGTGGAGGAGGTCGAGATGGCCCATATCCAATGAATCCTGATAAAGGTGCCCGTGTGGTAGGGCATGCAGGGTGGCCTTGGACAATGAAGAAGCCCTCTCTCATCCATACTGACCTTACCCATCTCTGGGTCTCTATTAGACATGGTGCCATTGTTCCTCAGGGGAGCCCTACCAGCTTAAGCATCAGACCAAAGCTCAAATGGTGGAGGGGGAGGTGGTTGGTGAAGTCCATGAGGCCAGCCAGCAGGATAAGGCTGTGAATGTGGCCCATAGTCCATGAATGGTGACAAAGGAGGGCCATGGATAAGGCCTGCAAGGTGGTCCTGGGAAATGAGGAAGCCCCCATGCATCCATATTGACCTTAGCCATCTCTGGGCCCTTTTTAGGGATGGTGCTGCTGTTCAATGAGGGAACTGCTTTAGATTCTGAATCTCTCTGTGTTCTGCATCTCAGGTCTTCCCGGGATGGGTTCCTGCCTCATGTATCCCTCAGGCAGCGTCTTTTCTTCCATTATGTCCAGTCTGTATTTCAAGTAGGTGTTCTCCCAGCTCTCCTCTGCCACCTCCCTCTCCCAAATCCAAGCCTTGATCCGGTTGTCTTGAGCATTCTTCTCATGAACTGGGATCTGGTATCTGAAGGTGAGCTCTGCCTCCTGCAGCTGTTTTTGTAGTTGTTCAGTTTGTTGCTTGTGCTTGTGTATTTCTTCTGTAGCTACTTTCACATTTTCCTCTGAAGCTCACAGCTGATTCTTCTTTGCCACCAGTTTATAGTGTGTCATTTCCAGCTTCTCTTTCACAGCCACTTTCTTTGTTCATAGAATTCAACCAAGATCTCCGCTTTCTTCAGCTGTTTCAATTCTGTTTCCTTGGTTGTTTTCACAGACCTCAATGCATTGCAGTTGTCTTCCAGGACCTTTTTACTTTCTTCCAGTTCACATTTCTTGGGTCTCACAGCTCTCAGCTCTGGATCTTCGAGTTCATCTTGTGGCTTCAATTTAAGAGCTTCATCAGAGAGAAACTTACTTTCTCGAAGACATTTCTTTGCTTCATTGATCTTCTGCTCCCAAATGGTTATTTCTTCAGCAAGTTCTCTGTTTTATTTCTTAAACTGCTTGATCTTCTCAGTTATTGCTGTAAGTTAGCTTGATATTCTCAAGACTCTATAGCAAGGACAGTTCTCCAAGAGGGAAATGGTCAGGCAAAATATGGACAGGCTTCCTCGGTACTAATACGTTGCTGTCACTGACTTTACATGCTGCTGCAGCTCCTTAGCAAGCTGGTCCCAGTCATGGGTGAGGAATTCCAGGGTGAGGACAATAAATGCCATCACTTCTTCGGGCTTTGGTTCCAGTAGGACTCGGAAAGTGGGACCTTAGCTCCTTCTTCTAGAAGGTCCTGAGAGTCAGCAGTTTGTATATTCATGTCCCAGCTGAATGAGGATCCTGCTCCCCTCAATTTGGGTCAGGATTTCTCCCCAGAAACAAGCTGGCATCTCAGGAGATGCCAAATTGCTGCAAAGCCCCCAGGGTCTCCCCGGGGTGGGTGGTGGAACCTGCTGGAAATGCTGCTGTGGCTCTCTGTCCCGTGGCAGTGGCAGCCACACATGGTGCTCTGGCGGCAGTGGAAGCCCTTCTTCCCTGCCAAAGAGATCCTTTTAAAATGTAAGTTAAATTATGTCACTTTCTTACTCGGAACACTTCTATGGTTTTTGATCTTGCCCTGACGAAAAGACAGTCTTTATACTGGCTCAAAAGGCCCTGCCCAGGGGCACCTGGGTGGCTCAGTTGGTTTAGGGTCTGTCTTCGGTTCAGGTCATGATCCCAGGGTCTTGGGATCAAGCCCCATATTGGGCTTCTGGCTCCATGGGAAGCCTGCTTCTTCCCTCTGCCTCTGCCTCTGCCTCTGCCTGCTGCTCCCCCTGCTTGTGCTCTCTTGTTCTCTCTCCCTGTCAAATAAAAAATAAAATCTTAAAAAAGGCCCTGCCTGTCCTGCCTACCTACCCTTACCTAATCCTTATCTCTCACGCCTCATTTTCACCACTCTGTTCCCTACTCACACTGTTCCAGCCACATATGGTTCATTGCCATTCCTGGAAAACAGGAGGCACACACCTACCTCAAGATTCTTGCAGTTGCTGTTCTTTCTTTTTGGAATGATCTTTTCCAGGTATCTTTATGGCTTATTCTCTCAGGTTTTTAATCAAATATCAGCTTCTCAGTGTGGCCTTGCCTGATCACCCTATTCAAAATTAGCCACCCTGGCAATTCCTATCCCCCTTTTCTACTTTATTTTTCTCCATATCACTATCATCATCTAACATACCATTCATTTTACTTGTTGTATTTGTTTGTCTTCCTTGGTTAATATGTAGGCTTTACTGTGAGCAGAAGCTATTTTTATTTTTGTTGTTGTTGACTGCTGTTATCCAGAGCTTACAATGATGTCTAGACAGATAGTAGACAGACAATAAATTTTTATTGAATGAAATAATAAATTAACTCTGTGATAGGCCCTTGACCCTCTACATTTGCATTATACAGTTTCTTGACCTGGTCATCTGTATAGCATAAAAAGCATATATTTTGGAGTTGTACAGTTCAGGATTTGTATCTTGATGTTCCCATTTACTAGCTATATGCTTGGTTAGTTGCTTCCTTTCTCTGAGTTTCAGTTTCCCCTTCTGTAAAATGAGCATAGTAATCCCTGCCCTAAAGTCATGAAGACTAATATGTGAGAATGTGTAAAAATGTTCTGACCTATGTCTATGTAACACTGCCCCCTGAAACTTCCTGAAATGAAGTTTTCATTCCATGACCTCTATGATGGAAAAAAATAGGTGAGAACCTTATTTTGACTACTGGAGTGACCAAATTCCTCTTCTGGGATTTCAAGAATGTCAAGATCTTCCCATTCTGCTCCTGTCCCTCCTAATGACATCTTTTTTTTTTTTTTTTTTATTTTTCATCCTCCCACCAATATACCCTATTCTTTTGTCATTTACCTAAGCATAGCATAGGCATTTCTTCCTCGATGTCTTTGCTCGTTCTCTTTTCATTCTCCTGTCTTTCCTGTTTGTTTAAATGCTGTTTTTTTTCCAAGATAGAGTTCAAGTCTTTCTTTCTTTATATAGTAACCTCCTCACTTATTTCAGCTCAGAGCAATTTTTATTTGAACAGGTGGAAAATCTCAGAAGAAAAATGGGAACTATTAAAAATTAAATGATTCCAGAATTGAAAAGTATAAGTATCTTACATGAAAAAAATCTCCACTGAACTTCGAATGAATTTATAATCTGTATACTATACAATCACACAGTTTAATAACTAATCGGTCATTTTAAAGTAGATTATGAAATAGAATGCTGAGTGAAATTTTTCTTTTGCCACAAGATATGACTAGGGGTTAAAATTAAAAACAAAGAGAAGTTAATATAGTGAGGAAGGGACACTATAAGGACATTAAAATGACAACAATCATTTGATTATGAAATAAGGAAACTGGGGACATGTCAAGAACTGACTTCTTTAGAATTCTGTCTCCTCATTTCTTAGTACTTTCCCCACTAACCAGTACTTCTCTGAATTTTCCATACTCTTTTCACCTATATTTACATACTTGAAGTTCTCACACTCCCCTCCACCCCACACCAATTTTGCCATTTTTAAATTCCCATCTATCAAACCTTGACTCTGGTGTGACCCCCTTCCAATCTTAGCCCATCCTCAAAACCTCTCCTTGGTCTAGACTAGGGGCTTCTCCAGTGCTTCCAATGATCTGTAAATAGTACTTATTGTAATTGTAATTTTAATAAGTAATTGTGAATTTTGTTGGTTTCTTGTTCTTGAAAATACTGGACTGTGAACTCCTCAAGGACATTATATGTATCTCTCACCTTTATATTAGCAGATTCTAATACAATGCCTTCCAGAAAAGGAGACTAATATATATATAATATAGACTAATATATATATATATATATATATATATATATATATATATGGAATACATGAACAAAAGAATGGATGGATGGATGGATAAATGTTAGAGTATAAATGCTTGACCAAAATTTGAGAAAAAGTACTACTTCAAAATCTTGTCTAGGGATGGTTTCATTTTATTTACATCTGCTTTTTTTCTGAATGACTGCACATTCATTCTTACCAAATGAGAACTATGCTGGTGAGACCATTTTTACTTCTTTTAAAGTTATTCTAAAGATATTTTCTGGCTGTTTTCTTGAAATATTTTGTTACTTTTGAGATGCTTTATAGGAATGTGATAAAACTGATGACTGGTTTATATTTTTATTTTTTAATTTTGTAAAGGAAGTTACATTATCCTGATTAAAACATAAATCTTTTGGCCAAGGATTCTGTTGATCACTAAAGCCATTAATAAGGATAATGTTGATTAAATGTTAAAAATTAGGATCTGTTAGGATGAGGCAAAAAATAAACTTAAAAATTTTTTTATTTAAAAAGTAGCATACATATGGGTCATCTGGGTGGCTCAGTCACTTACATGGCCTAACTCATGGTTTCAGCTCAGGTCATGATGTCAGGGTCCCGGGATCAAACTCGGAGTTAGGCTCCATGTTCAGCACGGGGTCTGCTTGAGGATTCTCTTTCCAACTCCCTCTGCCCCTCCCCCTGCTCGTACTCTCTCCCTCCCTCTCTCTCTAAAATAAATAAAACCTGAAAAATAAAATAAAATGTAGACTACTTATGAACATTAAATACTTCTCAGTTTGAAGTTAATGTATTTATATTGAGATTTTGGGATATTAAAATTTTTTAATTAGTGGAGTAACAAAATAAGTAATGGATACTCATGGCCATATATTAGGGATATAATATTAAACTATATTAGTTAAGGTAATCTAGCTGTTTAAGAAAATTGATAAATCATGTAATAGCTCAGATGTAATGGAAATTTAATTCTCACTAATTTAAAATCCATAATAAGTGTTCCTGATCAAGAGGTGGCTTTCCTCCAGGAGGAAATTGAGGAACCAAGACACCATCTATTTAGTGGCTCGACCAGCTTGAGCATAGGCTTCTAAGGTTACCTGACTCATCTGTAAATGATGGCAAAGAGTAAACAAGATAGGGGATACAGGTAGAAGTTTTAGGGGATGGGTCTGAAAACACCAATCACTTTTCATATTCCATTGACTGGTACTCAGTAACATGGCCATTCCAATCTGCAAAGGAAGTTAAGAAATATGTCTAGCTATGTGCCCAAGAAGTAGAGAAACAGGTTGATAATCACTTAACCAGAATTGATTCCAAAATGTTTTTTACAATTTAAATAATTTTTCTCCATATACATACTGATTTTTATAGTTCTCATTTGTAGAAACTTTTCATATAGTTATAGGTAGTCTCACATTTAAGCATGCATTTATTAATTAATGTCATTCCAGTTAAAATTGTGGAGTATCTTTTATATAACAAAAATTAGGTCTTTATGCAAGACAATTTCAAGTTCTAATTTCTTCCAAAAGAAAATTATAGTTATTTCTCAGCATTGGCTTACTATATAGATAATAGGTCCTTTACTTATATTTAGAGTGATTATTGTGAACGTGTATACATAATTTTTGGTGCATTTACTTACATATCAAGTTATAAATATGTGCTTCATTCACTAATTTACACATTTGAATAAATAAAATCAGCAATTTTAATGTGCTTGAGAAAGAAAGAATCTGAGATCTTATTTTCCAAAAAACTAATCAAAATGACTGATTTCTTTTTGACATTAAGAAATCCCACCATGAAATAGAATGTTAATGATATTTGGTCTGGTAGACAAGTCAGTAATTACTTTAAACAATCATAGTTAAAAGTTGGATTATACATTTTTGTATGTGATAGCATACCTTGATCTGCTATTTTTGGGTTCTTTCCTTATAGTAAACTGTATTTGCTTTCATTTGATTTGCTTTAGAATTTTTCTTACTCTTGGTACTCCCAAAGTAATGTTTTTTATCTATTTTGCTGTCAAGATCTTTAAATCCTGAGAGACAATTTCTGCAACACTAGCTTCTGATGGTCACAAATATAGCCTTGGACCTCATTTTGTTTATATTGACTTCCTTAAGAAGGATTAGATTGCATTACTTTGAAATGGTCCTGTGATCATACTTTAGGTTCATGGTTAAGTTTTGTCTGCTTCCATTGAAGAGATGTGTCAAGCAGAAGACTGTGTACCCATTCCTAGCGCTAAGGGAGGACTCCCAACTACATGGAGGATAGCAGAGATCGTCACTATGCCAGCCATCAGGCATAGAAGTCAAACACTTCTGCCCATTGCATCTTGATATTGGAGTTGCCAAGGAAAACACATTGTAGTCAAGCACTGGTTAGAACAACACACTTACATAGAGAAGAGACAGAGCAAGATCAGCTCTAATAGTATGTCATTCAGCCCCCTATGGCCAGCAAGTCCTCTTCCTGGCAGCCAAGGCAGAGCACATGGCCTGCACACACCCCTCTTGTGCAGTAGAACCTTGACCCCTCCTCCGTCGAGTCTGAAATACTGAAAGCTGGGGGTGTGCCTGAGAGCCACTGATGCACACACTTAGTAGAACAAAGGAACACTCTCTGAGCCTGAAACAGGGAAAGATCTTCCCACACAAGGCCATAGCTGGGCAGTATTCCAGGCCCAGGGACCATTCTCATATGACCAAATGGGGCAATACTGTGCACATGAGATTGCCTTTCCCAACAAGATGACACCCATATATAGATTATACTAGGTCAGTGTTGGAAATAGGAGGACAAAATTTTCTAAATTTCCATAATATTTTCTTTCTGAATTTTCCATGTATCTCTTCAAAACCAATTCAAATTGACTTAAGCAAAAAAAGGAATATATTAGCACATATAAATGAAAAATCAGGCTTTTATGTTGGCTGGATGCAAATACTCCAACACTGTAATCTGTTTTCTGTCCCTTTCCACCACTCAGATCAGTTTCCCCCATTCTATAGAGTATACTGTATACCCTGTACCATACATTCTCAAGCAAGCTTCCCCCACAGAGTGGCAAAGAATGGAAGTAGCCCATGGTCTATTTTTTAAGTTTTTTGCTCAAAACCCCAGCCAGAAAGAAAGTCTTCTTTCCCCAAGTTTCAGCAAAATTTCTAACTTTGGTCACATTTGGACCCTGACTCAGTCTCACTGTCCAAAGAGATGGGTACATGGATTAGTCAGGTCTGGATTACATGCGCACATCAGAGTTTGGGTGATAAGATCGTCCCTCCTTGAAGAGAAATGTTCAATTACATATCAGTGGTGGTTTTTGAGCTGTAACCAGCAGACTTGAAAATGGGCTTGTATTGAACATGGTCAAAACAAAGTATGTTTTTATAAATATTAATATTTAAAGTAACTAGTAGTAAAATATTTGATTCAAATCCAATTAAAGGAAATCAAATCAGTGGAGCATTCACTTCAGGCTGCTTTTATTTTCACCTGGTCCACACACATTACCATTGGTATTCATAGTAAGATTCTTGGGAAGAATCAGGGTTGCAGTTGATGGCAGCCACATAAAATGAAGTTATCTAGTCCATATGGACATTGACACTTAACCTTAATACCATGATGCTTTCTCTAATAAGATGAGGTAGCTAGTCACAATAATTAGAAATGCATTATCAGCCTTTAAGGGCTATAGAGGAAATAGAATTAAGTTTCTACCTCTAAGAATAGAAAGTGAACACATGGTGGCAAAAGTGCTTTGAATATGGAAGGAAAAAGAAATGTGCATTTATACATCATTATTCTTTATTTTGAGACTCCTGGTGTGCCCATGTTTCTTTTTGATGGATTGTTTAGGAGTTTAGACATCGTTTCTTGGCAAGGATTGCTAGAAAATTTTACACATGTGTAAAATGAGAGAGACTTGAGATAGCAATGTAGTCTTAAATTGCAGAGCTAAGTTAAATAGAGGAGAGAACACTCATTGTAGGCCAGGGGAACTTTTTGAACAACATCATTTAAGTGGGACTGCATATTGTGTTTGCAGCACTATGACTGAATTGGATGGCTGATGTATACAGAGGGTTATAGAGACAGGGATCTGATGAGAACTTTGACTACTTGGATAAGTACTGTGAAAGATATTTTTAAAATAGTGGGGAGCCAGTGAAGATTTTTGAACAGGTGTTTAAGTATGAAATAGTTTGAGGAGGGGGAGAGGGAGATATAGTTTGCATGGAAACCAATTAAGTAACAGTTGTATTTCTCTGGGAAAGAGGGTCTAGGTGAGAGTGGAAGAGTTGTCAGGAAGGAAATAAATGACTTTTTTAATCTGGTGGCTATAGGAGGTAAGAGAAAGGGGCAAGAGAGGAGTCAGGGATCACTATCTTTTGCAGCTCAGAAAACCACTGACCTTAGTATTGTTGTTGTTGTTGTTTTTAAGATATTTCTCCATTTGAGGGGGGGGGGGAACATGGGGTGGGAAGCAGAAGGAAAGGGAGAGAGAAACCCAAGCAGACTACATGCTGAGCATGGAGCCTGACGCAGGGCTCAATCTCATGACCCCGAGATCACGGCCTGAGCCAACAAAACCAAGAGTTGGGCCTGACTTAAAACCAAGAGTTGGATGCTCAAATGACTGTGCTACCCACGTACCCCACTGACCTTAGTTTTTTATAGTTTTCCTTATAATTCTAAGTTAACGTGCATGTATCCAAGGAAATGAATAGTTTTACTCTGTTTTTCCTTAGAAAAATCTCGAGTTATCAGACATAAATGTTATAATAGCCATAGAGGGTGCCATGTTGAGGACTCTTTAAAATTGTTAAAGAAAATTTAGAAAACAAAGGAAACACAAATTCTATCACCCTAACCCTGCTATTTTTGTTTTTATAAGCCCAGTGTCTCCGTGCATTTTTGTTCATACACAATTGCAGTAATCATTTATCTAACATTTTCTTATTGTTCTCTTCACTTATTTAGTTAGATATTAGATTAGTTATTAATACTTTGAAGGATTTAAAAAAATATTTAAAGTCTTTGAAAATCCTGATTCTGCAAAGACCCCCTTAGTAAACAATTGTGTCTTTTCTTTAGGAGGGCTTCTAGGGCTCTTAAAGATGCTTTTAAAGGATCTTCTTAACATGTTTTATTTATAATCTTTTTTTTCTATTTGAGGGTTTCTAATCCTTCAAAGATAGAGCATCTACTTAAAATGTTAAGGCAGTTCTATAGCTTTAATTATAGAAGTGAAGAAAGAGGAACTGAGAGTAAAAAAAGAACATCAGTAGCTATAGTGTTGTATTTGTTGATTTCAAGATTCCCTTCATAAGTGAGTCAAAATGTAGAGGGAGAGGGGAGCATAGGGATTTCAGGAGGGCAGTTTGTGTTCTTTCTTGGGGTCACAGTTATAAGTGAAACTTTTAGTGATGGTCTTACTGTATTTTAAGTCAGGAACTTCTGTTGATCAAGTCCTGGAATTTTGTAACTTATATCAAATTCTGTACTATTTAGTGTGTGTTGTGCAGTGTTCCATTGAGGGTATCATATGATTGATACCTCAAAAAGGAGAAATTAACCTATTCATAGGGATTATCCATTTGAAACTCCCCCCCCCCCTTTTCTCTCTCCCTTATCACTTCCAATGTCTCCTGTTTTATTTTCCTGGTATTTTAGTATTTTTCCACTCTTACCATTTTTTCTCATTAGGACTGTTAATGAAATACTATTCAGAATCAACACAACTGAAGCTACGAAAGTTGTCAAGATGTATGAAGTTTTTCCAAAACCCATTATTTAAAGATGTATTGCAGCTTCAGACCTCTCTAAGACATAGTTCAGTATGGAAAAATTAACTAATTAATTAGTTGAAATTAATACTATTTACTAATGACTGTCATTCTGGAAAATGTCCATGAAAAATATCTATTAGATACCAGTTTAGTTTCTGTGGTGTTATTATAACTTTAGTTAATCATTTTTATAGTTGGTGACAAATACTCCACTTGCTGTCAAGAGTCTCACTGGGTAGAAATTACAGAATAAAGTCACGTGAAACTTCAAAATTATTCAGCAGATACAGCCAAATACAGATTGCCATTTGTACTGGGTTAAGATTTACTTTATTAGGCCTCTTTTCCTCTCCATTCCATAAAAAGTTAAAGTTATATTTTGAATTGCATGCTGAGAGAAAAGATCACTTTCTTTCCAAAAAAGTGGTTTTAGAAGTAGACATATATTTTATTCATAATGAAGATAGATATTATCCTTAGAAATCACTTTAAAAAGAGTGAGCACCTAAATTGGCATAATGGCAAATTGCATATATGTTACAATTAATGGAACAGTATTCATAGGAACTCAGAGATATTTTTCTCTAATCTATCATTCTTAGCAAACCTTTATATTTTGTGGTACTTGGGACCAAAGTCTTTTCCCATATCTGTAGGCTTACAATGGTAGAAGTCCATTTTGTAGAGAGACACAGATAATCATCACTTAATATAATTACCTGCTTAGAGAGGTTACTTAACTCAGACACTATTTGAATAATTAAGGCAGAGTTTCTGCCAGCTAGGTTTTACATTAGGAGAAGCACTTAGCAGAGGCTGATATAGTGTCATGAGGTCAAAGGATTTTTTATCAAGCCTTCCTGGCCAGTTTAAAGAAGGGAAGACATTGATAGCCATTGCCTGCGGTAGTACATGAATATGAAGATAAGCTCGAAAATAGGTTCTAATATCCATAGTTGAAAAAAAAAGCAATTCATAGAATAAGAACTTAAACACTAGTGTGCATTTTAATGTATATGTTCCTGGTTCACTTTTTACCAATTTAGTAAACAGCAACATGCTTAGGTTTTTTTTTTTTTTTTAATTATGCACCCTTCATACCATAGACCTTGTCCTTTTGTTTCCTAAGTTGAATTATAAAATGTAGTTCTTTATGTACTCAGCCTGTTTTGGCACTTTTTTCCCCTAAATCTCATGCAAATCTATGGTTTGTCTTATAAATGATCAAATCTATAATAAAATGCATGTAAATTTTCATGACACACAAAAAATTCTCATCACAGTTTATAGTGCCTTGGTTTTCTGATATTTAACAATTCACTTTTAAATGTGCTCAAGTATCTGTTAGTTAGAAAATATACAGTTTGTTCAATATTTAAAACTTCAAGTTGATCAGTTACTTTTTCAAATAGAATATAGGGAAAGAATAGGTTCAAAAGTAAATAGATTTCAAAAATATTTTGTTTTTTATTTGCCATTTAATTTCTGGTTTCTCTGACTTTGAGATGAAAGCTTAAGAAATTCATCACTTTTGTGACTTTATTGCCTCATTGAACATTTTTCTCTGCAAAGATATGAGTACGTGTTAGACACTGTGGGAATGCAAACATATGTAAGATACAGTTTCTGAGAACTTGAATTCTCAGCACAAGTAATGACATATATTCAAATAAATATTTGTGGCCATATTTGTTAGTTCCAGAATCTATTTCCAAGTAGCTTTAGTCTTTGGGGGATCATTAGGTTATAAGAGAGACTGGGGTATTTAATGGTTCATTGAATATTTCTGTAAATATTTATATATAGAAACTTTCAATAGTGTCTCCCTCTGGTAAGGGAACACATTTCATTGCATATAGTTTTAAAAATCTACAATCTTCAAAGAAAAAATAGTTTAAATAAGAAAGAAGAAGGAATTGTATTAAGTCGGCATTAGGTACTGCCTGAATCAGCATGGTGAGAAGATTGTGCTGGTAGCACATGATAGATGCTCAGCTCCTCAGCTGTTGCATTTGCATGGCATGCTCATGCGAACTCACTAGCTACCCATGCCAGCCTTGTATCTGTAGCTCCTCCTATATTCTACAGTATGTTAGCAAAACATATCTATACCACTCTGTAATATTTTCATGATTCTCTCTAAACTTCAAGGAAAATCTAGATACACTATTTATTGTTACCTATGGTTGCTGTTTATTCTCCCTTCTCTCAGTACATGTATCTATATTGAGATTGAGGTTTGGGAGTTAAAGATATATCATCCCTAAGACACTCTTTCTATATGCATGGAACAAAATTACCCCTAGGAAAGTGGAGCCAAGAAATGTGGTTATTGGAGGAAAGTATTTGAACTGGAAGAATGGATAGAATTAACTGGAGAATATTGAGAGAGATGGGTCAGGGTAGTCCATTTAGAGGGAATGACCAAAGAAAAGGAACAAGTTGTATTTGGATAATGATCAGTGGTTTTCCTGGAACAGAGGATAAATGTAGGGAAATATAGGACAGCAGGACCTCTCTCTAGTTCTTATCTAACTGTACTAATTTTTATTCTTGTTCATTTTTTAAGGTATTTTCTTTGGAAACATTTTCTCCCTTGTTATCTGTGACACCACAGTTTCTTCTCTTTTATCGAACTACTGCTTTCATGAATTATCCTGTAAACTTAGATGTGATCTAAGACTTCCTGATCCCTCTGCTCTCACGGCTCGGACTGTCACTTACATAGCAGAGACCCCAGTGGTACATCATCAGCCACAGCCTTCCCTTGAGCTCCATTTGTACTTCCAAGTTCACCCTGGACATGCTTACGTGAATGGTTTTCAGGTACCCAGAGTTCAACATTTCTAAAACCTAGTCCTGCTTTTCCTTACTTATTTCTAATTCAGGTAGTGTTATCACCATGTATACAGTTATACAAGCTAGAAATCTTACAGTAAATCTGTATTTTCCCTTTTCCCCACATGTAATCACTTCGCTAAGTCTTACTGATTTTAAAACAGTATTCTACTTCACTTATTTGGTTTTCTTTTGCAAAACCTGGTTTTTGTTTTTTACCTGTGATTTGTATGTGATGATTGTCCTTTTTGTCAAAATTCAGTCTTTCTTTGTCCCCATCACTAAAAAGGTTTTCTCTTTAATCTGGCTTAGAGCACATTATGTGTTCAAATCTTTTCTCCTATTTCTTGAATTAACTTGGCTTTATGGGGTGATATTTATCTTACCCTCACATTGATCCTCTTCTTGTGAATTATAGTATGCTTTCATATTACCTAGTGATTTGCTTGTCTGACACCCCTTTGGTGTGCTATGTGCTAGCCAGGAACAGTGCTGCTCCTGGATCTGATTCTTGGAATATTTCACAGAGGTGCTATAGTTTAGTATTATAATAACAGCCAGGGAGCCTGGGTGGCTCAGTCAGTTAAGCGTCTGCCTTTGGCTTAGGTCATGATCCCAGGGTTCTGGGATAGAGCCCGCATTGGGCTCTCTACTTAGTGGGGAGCCTATTCTTCCTCTCCCGCTGCCTGCCACTCTACCTACTTGTGCTCTCTCTGTTTGTTAGATAAATAAATAAAATCTTAAAAAAAATAACAGCCAATATTTATGGATAATGTTCTTCATGCAACTTACGTTTAAGTGGGAGGAGAGAGAAAATAAGGAAAATGTGAAAATAGTATGAGAGAGATGGTAAGTACTATGGGGAAAAATGAAGTATAGACGGGGTTGAGGTAGAATGAGGGGTTTAAGTTAAACTGAATGCCCAGAGAAGTTCTCACTGAGAAGCTATATCTGAGCAAGACCAGAAGGAGATGGAGCAGTTAGTCAGCTATCCGAAGGATGAATATTTCAGGTAGAAGGAAAACCAACAGCATACATCTTGAGATAGAACAGGCCTGGCTTGATGAGGAAGACAGTAGTGAGAGAGGACAAGGTCAAAGAGATGTGGAAGAGACAGTTGTCTTAGGACTTTGTGGGCCACTGTAAATATTTTTAGTTTTTATTTAATCATTGCATTTAATCCTTACAATAACCCTGTGAAAACCTATCATTATTCTCATATCAAATCTCTAATCTCACATAGAGATTAGAAAACTGAAGCTTAAAATGCTTACATTACTTCCAAAACCCACACAACTAGTAGTGATGAATCAGGATCTGAATCATCCAGTCTAACTTCAGATGGTATTTAAAGTTAAAAGGATTTTGGGGAGTTTTAATTTTACCTTTGTGTAATAAATGCCTTTTGTTTTGTTTTTGTTTTAGGGGGCCAAAAACAAAAAACAAATGAAAACATTAACCAAGTTTCTTTGGGAACTCCAAGATAATAGATTCCATACTCCAAAGTGAGGTTGAAGGCCACAATGATTTAGAATTATAAAGAAGTTAGTGTGGAATTGGTTAGACAGCATTTACACCCTAAAACACATGAAGGGCATAAAAGTCCAGGAGACCAGGGGAGAAATTTTGGAGAGAGATACTGGACTATGTAAATACCCTCTCCAAATTGGTTGAGGGAAATAGTCCCTTTCCTTCGCCTGGAGTCAAGGAAATGGTGGCCTTAGACCCCCCAGAGACCTCAATATTTGCCCTTATAGCTTGGAGGACACAGGGAATTAGTATGTGATATCTTAAATCCCAGCTTCAGTACCTTCTAACTATAGGACATTGGGCAAACTATGTAAATTCCATGTCTCTGTTCATTCTGAAAGGAATTAATCGTCTTTTTTTTATTGTTGAGATGATTAAATGAGAACACATATATTAATGGGTATGTATCTGGTATGCATCTAATACAATTGCTGGCATGTAGCAGTTTTTCAATAAATGAGTTATAATTATTGAGAATACTAGAATGTCTATGGGATTTGAGCTTAGGTTAGAAGTTGGGGTTTGTAAATTATGGAAATTATTGGTCAATAACTATTAATTGGAGGCAGTGAGGTAGATGGAGGGATGAGATATTCCAGGGCAGAAGAAAAGAAGAGAGAAAAAACACTTGAGAAAAATACTGGAAGGGGTTCTACAGGAAGGGGGAAAATAGTAAATGGTGATGTTAGAGGAACCAAGTGTCATGTAAAACTGAAGAGGGCCTTGATTAGGATGGTAACCTGGAGGATACCATTGACTTGGGCAATTTGGAAACTATCTTTTGATAAAAAGTGTCTTTTGAGAGAAAAATTTGGTAAAGTTTATAGAAGGGGAAGGAAGCCGAGTTGTAGTATTTCATTGAAGAATGCATTGGAGATGAAAAAGTGAAGATAGCTGATACTGACTGCTTTGTCAAGAAGTTTGATAGTGAAAGCAAGGAGAGATATGTGTTGGTAGTTCATGAGGGAATCAGGTTTGTGGGAAGGTTGGTTTAAGATGTGGGAGGAATGAGTATTTAGGTTTCCCAATAGAAAAAAAGCAGGTGTTAAAGGGATACAGCAAGGTAGAGGTAGGAAGAAAGAGAAACAAGAATATGGGGGTGGGATTAGTCATCTGAAACATGAGAGTGAGGGGTAATGAGAGGTAAAGATGGGTATAAGGCTGAGAGGAGAAAAGTTGATAAATTTAATGCCTCATGAAAGATTCTTTGTGAAATTAGAGGCAGGTCCTCTAAAAGTGAGGGGTGATACCGAAGTTAGGGCTTACATTAGTGATTAAAGTTAGGAATGGGTATTGTGGGGTATGAAAAAGGGAATGGACTTGAATAAGTACTATATGCGCAAAGCAATATGGAAGGCCCTATCGGCATTTTGAATAACACTGTAAAGAAGTCGAGGCAGTGCAGTTTTTGCAGCCACAGACAACCTAGGAGCTGGGCTAGAGTAAACAGATGGTTGTTCAGACACTGGTATAAAAAAGATTGGCAGGTTAGGCAGAAGAAAATGAAAGAGTATGTGGGAATTGAAGAGTATTATTAACCAATTAAGGGGAAGGATACAGTTTTTAAAACCAACTGGGTCCTGATAATCCATGCATTCACTGCAGTCTGATAGTAAGCTGTTTTCTTACAGATGGAAAATGAGTAAAATTTTCTTTTCAAATTACTGATAACCCTCACTCTGCTGCTACATTTTGGGCACTGATTAAATGTTCCATCTAACTAATGGAGCGCAATGAATAAGAGAGTTAAGTACTAGAGTTATAATCCTGGATTTAAATCCTGCTTGGTTGCTTATGAGCTCTGAGATTTGGATAATGCAATTATCTTCTTTGTGCTACAGTTTTATCATGTGTTAAAAAAAGACAATTAAAAATACTCTCTCTTACAGAGTCATTGTGATGATTAAATGGATAGTACATGTGAAGTTTTTAGCTCAGTACTTAGAACATTGTAAATTTCCCACAAATGTTAGCTATTGCGTTAGTTGACTATTGCTGCAGTAATATTGTGTAACAAACTTCTGCCAAACTCATTATCATACCAACGCACACTTTTAATTTTCTTACTCATAAGTGACTCTGCTTTAGGCTATGGTTTGTTTCTAGGCTTTGAGGCAAATTTAGGTTTGTTCCTTATGCCTCCGTTGTGAGGTCTAGTTTAAAGGGTCATAGGGTACTTGGGTTGTTTTCATATGTTGATGTATGAGTTCAAGAGCAAGCCAAACTCTGCGAATACCCTGCACGCTTATATTCCAGTGGCCAAACCAAGTCATATGGCCAAAGATGAAGGCAATGCGGGTGGGAAGTATACTCTGTCCCAAAGAACAGAGGAAATGAATATCTGCTCAGTAAAACTTAACTATGACATCTCAATACTTTCTTTTTAATTAGCAAGAAAAAATAACACCCAGCTGAAATAATATTATTTTTAAATTTAATTTAATTTCATTATTGTGTTTTATTTGCAGTGTTAGTTGACATACAATGTTATATTAGTTTTAGATGTACAGCATAGTGATTTGACAATATATGATTATTTTTAAACCTAATTTTCACAAATTTGGTCTAAGGGAAATGTTAGTGTTATAAGTGAAAGAAAATTGCTAACAAAAGAAAATTTCACTTGATATTTTGAGAATCTTTGATATCCAGTATGTCAGTTTATTCAATATATGAGGACTGAATGTCTCAAGCTCTCTGATATTTTCCTACTAGTAAGCTATTTAACATTTTCCTCCTATTGCTCCTTAAAAAAAATTATTGATATATAAATTGCATGCAGTAAAATTCACCCACTTTAAAGGTATAAATGAATTTGACAAGTATATAACAATGTAACTAGAACTACAATAATGATATAGAATATTTCCATCATCCCCCAAAAGATCTCTCATTTCCCTTTGCAGTCCATTTTTACCCAACAGTCTCACCCCTGGGTGGCCACCAGTTTGCTTCCTATCACTATAATTTTTTCTGTTCTAGAATTTCATATAAATAGAATTGTATAGTCCTTTGTGCCTGGCTTTTTTCACTTATATATTCATTATCCCTTTTTATTGCTGAGTAGTATTCCATTGTATAGATATACCATAATATGTTTATTCATTCACCTGTTGATGGACATT
The DNA here is from genome assembly GCF_017311325.1 of Ursus maritimus. Lineage (NCBI taxonomy): Eukaryota > Metazoa > Chordata > Mammalia > Carnivora > Ursidae > Ursus > Ursus maritimus. The sequence goes on along the minus strand of NW_024424564.1, from coordinate 35,822,200 downwards.
TGGCTATAATGGCTATAATGAATAAAGCTGTGAACATTTGCATGCAAGTCTTCGTGTTTTTATTTCTCTTGTAGGAGTGGTAAACCTGTAAGAGTGGGATTTTGCATTGTATATTACAAATATGTTTAACATTTAAAGAACTTTACAAAATGGCTGTGCCTTGTTACCTTCCTACCAGTAATGTATAAATATTCCAGTTGCTCCACCCCCGTGCCATGAATAGTTATCAGTCTAATTTTTGCCATTCTAATAGTATATAGTGGTATTTTATTGTGGTTTTAATTTGCATTTCTCTGGAGACTAATAATATTGAGCATCATTTCCTTTGCTTATTTGCCATTCACATATCTTCTTTGGTGAAGTATCTGTTCAAACTTTTGCCCATTTTTAAATTGTTTATGTTCTTAATATTGAGTTGAAGTTGTTTATATATTTTGAAAACAAGTCCCTTATCAGATTTATGGTTTGCAAAGTTATTTTCACAGTCTTTGGCTTGCCTTTCCATTTGTCTAATGGTGTCTTTTGAAGGACAAGCTTTAATAAATTTTGATGAAGTCCAGTTTTACATTTTTTGTGTATGATTCATGCTTTTTATATTATAGTTAAGAAACTTTGCTTTTCCAAAGTCACAGTCACAAGGAGTTTCTCCTGTGTTTTATTCTAGGTGCTTTATAGTTTTACATTTTGAGATATGATTCATTTCAATTTATTTTGTATATAGTATGAGGAAGGTTGAATTTAATTTTTTTCTATATCCATTGTCCAGCACCATTTTTTGAAAAAGACTCCAGTTTCCTTCCTCATTGAATTACTACCTTGCCACTCTTGTTAGTCAGTGGACCACAGAGGCTTCTGACTTAGTTGCATGAGGAGTTCGGTGGACCTAATCCCCAGCAAAACTGGTGAAAAAAGAAAAAAAAAACACTTAATATCTATGGAAATGGTCCTAAGGATATACAGTAAATGAAGAAATGTTTAAGAAAAATATATTTTTTGATAAGAGTGAGATTCTATGGTAGCTGAACTGAGACCCACTCCTCTCACTCCCCATCCCAACCAAGCAAGATGGAAATTCCACTTAGACTGGTGTAACCCAAAACACAGGGCTCCCTTTTCCCACGGCTTCCAGTCATAGGGCTACCTTCAGGCAAGGGCAGGACATCAGCATTTTTCATCCTTCCTCAGCTATCTGTTGCTGAGGCTAAATTCTGAGTGAGTGTGGCCAAGAAATGAGGCCCCCTTCCTCTGCTCATTCATGGGATAAAGTCTCTGTCTTAAGTGTGGCACTGCTGAGAATACTGGGGTCCTGATCACTCTTGCTCTGACCTGTAAGGTGTATAGCTTTATTCTGGGTGCAGTAACTCAAGAAGATTGGAGGCAACTGTCCACGCTCTCCTCTCCTCTCCTGGTCCCCCAATGAGTACTTAGCTCTTAACATGGAAGGGCCACTTAGAAGTGTACCATTGTCTCTATCCCTACATCCAGAGCTTACGCTCAATTTTGCCTGGGAGAAGAAGCAGAGAACCTGGGAAAGAGATAGTTTGTAGGAGCCTGCAGGTGTCAGAACAAACCTTAAACACTGGCTTTGGGAATTACTCCTTCAAAGGAGCCTGAATCTAATTGGAGCCTTCAAAGAGATCCACAAATGGAGTGGTCTATAGAGCAATTTAGGCATCAGGGCATTGTTGAAAACAGCTGGGTGTTTTCAGAGAAAAGATAGCCAAAGACCTGCCAAAACCAAAGTCAAACCAGAGAGACTGTGGGCATACATATGCAAAGCTGCCCCTCAGTTCTGCTGCAGGGGTGAAATGGACTTCACTAAAAGAATCCAGCCAATCACTAAACAAACATGAAAATAACAATAAAAGGGCCCAGGGCAGGAGGTGGTGGTGGTGGAGGAACACCTAGTTTCTGCGATATATAACCTAAAATGTCCAGTTTCTAATGAGAAATTGCAAGATATACAAAAAAGCAGGAAAACATGATTCATATACTGTGAATAAAGTAGACAAACTGCCCATGAGAGAGATTATATGGACATATTAATGGACAAAGACTTCAAAATTCACATTATAAATATGTTCAAAGAACAAAAGGAAACTATTATTAAAAAATTGAAGGTATGATGACAATTTCACATCAAATAGTATCAATAAAGAGATAGAAATGGTAAACAAGCAAGTGGAAATTCTGGAGTTGAAAAGTACAAAAGCTGAAATGGAAAAAATCACTTGAAAAATTTACTAGAGGGGTTAGAGAGTAGATGTGAATGATCAGAAGAAAGAACTAGCAAACTCGAAGATAGATTGATAGAGATTATGCAATCTGAAGAGCAGAGAGAAAAAGAATGAAGAAAAATGAATGGACCCTCAGAGAAATGTGGGATAACACACAGCAATGTCACGTGTAATGAGAATACCGAAGTAGAGGAAAGAAAAGAGCAGAAAAATATTTGAAGACTTAATGGCTGAAGCTCCCCAGATGTATTGAAAAATAATCTACACATCCAGAAAGCTCAGCAACTCCAAGTAGCATAAACACAAAGAGATCCACAAACAGACATACCATAGTAAAAATGCTGAGAGTCAAAGGCAAGGAGAAAATCTTGAAAGCAGCAAGAGAAAAATGACTTGATACTTTAAGGGAATCCCGTTAAGATTACAGCTGTTGTCTTAACAAAAACTTTGGAGGCTAGAAGTCAGTGAGATAATCATATTGAAAGTGTGTCCCTTAAAAACTCCGAAACAAAACCTCAGTCAAGAATCCTATATCCAGGAAATCTGTCTTTAAAAAATGAAGGTGAAATAGAAACAATCTATGATAAACAGAAAGTGAGAGAATTTGTTGCTAGCCGAGCTGCCTTACAAGAAATGCTAAAGGAAATTCTTCAGCCTGAAAGTAAGTGATCTCAAATGGTAGACTGAATCCACATGAAAAACAAAGAGAACTGTTAAAGGTAATTATGTGATTATAAAAGACAGTGTAATTGCATATTTTTTCTCATTTTTACTCTTGACTGATTTAAAAAAGCAATTTTGTAAAACAATATGTATAATATTGTTGGGTGCATAGAAATGTAATATATTTGCCAATAACACCAAAAGATGTGGGTGGGAGCAAAGCTGTATGGATCTAAGGAAGTTTCTTCACATGTTAACTAGTATCCACAAGAACAAATGAGGAGAACCAGAAATAGGGAGGTTAATATAACAAATATAACAAAAAGTATAAGTATATACTTGATCTTCTTTCTTTTAGTTTCTTTAAAAGGCATAAAATTATATAAAGTCATAATTACAACAATGTATTGATGGATTTGTACCAATATTGATTTTAAATAGAGGAACAGGAAAAAGGAGTATCTTTTTTATATGAGTTAACATTTTTATATCTCACTGGAATTAAGTAGTATAAATTTAGTTATTTATTTGTTTATTTAAAGGTTAGTATAAATTTAAAGCTGATTTTGATAGGATGTTTATGGTCAGCCCTAGAGCAACCACTAAAAATATAATTTTTAAAATATAGTGAAAAAATTATTAAAGACATTAAAATGCCACATCAGAAAATATTTGCTTAGTGCAAAAGAAAACCATAAAGGCAGAATAAAGGAACAACAACAGCAAAAGATAAGATACATAGAAAATGGAAGTAAAATGGTTGTCATAAACACACTTGCAATGAACATTTGGAAAATGAAATTAAGAAAATAATTTCATTAACAATAGCTTCAAAGAATAAATAGGAATACAATTTTGAGATTTAGATTACAAATTCAATCACTTTTATAGATATAGGGTTATACATTTTATTTTCTACTCAAGTGAGCTTTGGAAATTTACATTTTTCAAGGAACTTCTATTTTTCATCAAATTTCTTGAATTTATTGGTATAAAATTGTTCTGTTTTATAGACATTTTATTAATATCTAGAAGATATATATTGATGGCCTCTCATTCCTGATATTGCTAATGGGTGTCCTCTCTCCTCTTTGTCAGTCTGGTTTGACATTTGTCAATTTTTTTCATCTTTTCAAAGAAACAGTTTTTATTTCATTGATTTTTCTCTATGGGGTTTCTGTTTTCTATTTTATTGTTCCACATTCTTTATTTTCTTTTTAAACTGCTTTAGTTTTACTTTTGCTTTTCTTCTAGTTTCTTCATTTGATGGTTAGAATAATGATTTAAGATATGTCTTCTTTCTAATAATATAAGCATATAATAATGTAAGTTCCCCATGAGCACTGCCTTAGCAGCAACCCACAGATTTTTATACACTGTTCTTATTTTCATTCAGTACATATCATTTTTAATTTTTTCTCTAACCTATGGGTTATATAAAAGCATGTTGTTTAATATCCATGTGTGTTATGACTTCTCAAATATTCTTATCTTTTTATCTTTAACTGAAAGAATCTTCTTAGACTATTTTATGTTGTGGTCAGAGCATACTCTTTTAAATTTGAGATCTGCTTTACTGAATTACTATATGTCTACCTTAGTGAGTGTTACATGAGCACTTAACAGAATGCATATTCTGCATTTGTTGGCTAGAGTGCTGTGTAAATAGCATAACATATATATAATTCATGTTCCAGTGGGATGGGGAGCAAAAATAATATTTGAAGAGGTAATGACCAAAAATTTTCCAAATCTGATAAAATTATAAATCCATTGATTCAAGAAGTTCAATAAACCCGAAGCAGAAGCATTAAGAAAAATAAAGAACATCATGTTCAATTTACTGAAAATCAATGATATAGTGAAAAACTTAAATGCAAAGACAAATATATTCATTAGTCACAGAGAAGTGAAGATAAGAATTATAGTGGATTTCTCACCACAACCTATGCAAATTAGAAGACAATAGACTATCTTTAAAGTGCTAAAAAGTAGCTGTTGATCTAGAATTTTGTATTCAGAAAAAAGTCAAGTATAAAGGCAAAATAAAAACTTCATAATAAAAAATGTGTGAGGGATTTCTTCATATTCCCTCCCTCCCCAGGATGTTCCACATCTTAATCTTAAAAGAGTATGCTACCTATATAGCAAAAGGGACCTCACAGATGTGATTCAGTTTTGAGATGAGATTATCCTGGATTATTTGGGTAGATGCAATGTAATAACAAGTGTCCTTATGAGAAGAAGGCAGGAGGGGTGGTGTCAGAAAAGGGGATGTGATGATGGGAGCAGAGATCTGAGTGATGTAGCCATGAGCCATGAAATGTGGTCAGCTTTTTGAAGCAGGAGAAAACAAGGGATAGATTCTCCCCTGTCACTTCCAGAAGGAATATCTTCTGACACCTTGATTTTAACCCTGTAAGACTCATGACTGTCATTATATTTCAAAGTTCATTTTGGGTTTCTAATCTCTGGAATAGTAAGATAAATTTGCATTGTTTAAGCCATGTTTGTGGTAATTCATTATAGTACAAATAGGAAACTAATATAGATTTTTGTATCTGGAAGTGAGGTGATACTCTAACAAATGCCTAAAACTGTGGAAGTGATTTTGGAATTAGGTAGTGGATAGAGGCTGGAAGTATTTCGAGGACCATAACAGAAAAAGCCTAGATTTCCTTGAGGAGACTGTTAGTAGAAATATGGATATTAAAGACTCTGCCAGTGAAGGCTCAGAAGGAAGTGAGGAACATGGTAGAGAAAACCTGTGTTGTCTTAGAGAATACTCAAGTAATTATAAACAAACTGTAAAATTATAGATGTTAAAGGAACTGCTTATGAGAGCTCAAAAGTAAGTGAGGGGCTCCTTGTTATTTAGTGACAGAAAGCTTCATGAAATTTTGTCGCAAGGTTATGTAGGAAACAGAACTTGTAAGGTGTGAATTTGGGTATTTACCTGAGATTTCTAAGCAAAGTGTTAAAGGTGCGGCTTGGTTTCGTCTTGCTACTTATAGTAAAATGTGAGAAGAAAGAGATAGATGGAGGGAAGAACTGTTAAAAAGGAACCAGGACTTGATGATTTGGGAAATTCTGTCTATCCAGCACTTAAAAGATGCTAAAATTAGAAGATTTAATGTCAGGAGAGTGTTCTTTGGTGAGAAAGCCAAAGGTGTGGCTAAGCAGTCTTTTGCTAGTACCATGGAAGGCCTTTAGATAAAGGTCAAAGTTTTAATCACGAAGAGGGCTGTTTGAAGAGACTAACCATATGACTAATGGATCCCTTCACACATCTCAGCAGAAACCAGGAATGAAGATAGGATCATTCAGGAAATATTTAAAATCTTATTTAATGGAGTGAATCCCTGGGACAAATTCTGGGGACCTATAAGGTTCCTAAGAATGTTATATCAGCAGAAACACTCTTCAGTGTGGACTCCAGGGACAGAAAAAAAAAAACAAAATGGGAAAAGGCTGTTGGGCTTCCAAAATTCTACAGGCAGGAAACAGGCTAATAAAACTACTCAGCTGCAAACACATTCTATACCTCATGAGAAAGGATGACTCTGAGGTCAGAACTCGGGGCCCATGGGGCTGAGACATGGGCCCAGAAAGTGGAACTTCCAGCCACAGAGGATTATTCTTAGGCCTTGAAACCTAATGGAGTTTGCCTGTTTGGATTTTGAAATTGCTTGGAACAAGTAATCCCCTCCTTTACTTGTATTTTGTCCCTTTCCAAATAGAAATGTCTATATTGGTTATTTCCAGATCCACAGAGGGAGAAGTATTTCGCCCCAGGTTGGATTATATCCAAAGCTACACTCATAGATGGATTTAGATGATGAAATTTGGGACTTTTGAGCTGATAAGATTTAGGTGAGATGTTGGACTTGAGTTGGGGCTGTAATGGGTTGAGGCTATTGGGACCCTTGCCGCCTTCTCATCACCTTCTTTGACTGATCCTCTTGCTTCCCTCTTATAAGGATCCTTGTGATTGCATCGGGCCTATCCATTTAATCTAGAGTAATCTCCCAATCTCCAGATCCTTACCTTAATCATAACCTGAAAAGACCTGTTTGCCATGTAAGGCAAATCATAGTTTCTGGTGTTTAGGATGTGGACATTTTCAGAGGGCTGTTATTCAGCCTATCATAAATTCCAAACTGGAAACAACCCAGATGTCTATCAAGAGATGCGTGAATAAGCAAATTGTGATGTTCTACTCAGCATTTAAAAGGAATGAAACGTTTCCACATGTAACATGGATGAACCTCAAAATATTTTTCATTTTCAAAATAAAAAGACAAAATGGAGCACATGCTTTATAATTCCATTTATATAAAATTCTAAAAAATGGAAACTAATCTACAGTGACATAGCTAATCAGTGATTGTCTATGGACTGGGAGGTGGGAGAGAAGTTGAAGGGAGAGAGGGAGTGATTACAAAAGGGCATGTGGAAACTTTTGGGGGTGATTGTTATGTTTGTCATGTTGATGATAGTTTTGGTTTGTATACATATGTATACGTGTGTCAAAACTTATAAATTTAAATACTTTGCACATGTGCAATTTTTTGTGTGTCAGTCGTGCCACAGTAAACTTATTAATAATAGAGAAAGAGACGCAAGATATAAATAATTTATTGGCTAACTTTAGCCTAGAGAATTTTGCATTCTCTTATCTCTAGTTAGATAATACACATAAATATACATGTTATGGCTAAATTTCACATCCCATAGTAGTATCGTATGGCACATGCCATTTAATTACCCTATTCTCTGATTTAATCTTTTAAAAAAGAGCTTTAAAAAAAAAAGTCTTTGGGGTGCCTGGGTGGCACAGTTTGTTAAGTGTCTGACTCTTTGTTTTGGCTCTGGTCGTGATCTTGGGTTCCTGGGATCAAGCCCTAAATCGGGCTCCACACTCAGTGTGGAGTCTATTTAAGATTCTATCTCCCTCTGTCCCACCCGCTTGCTCTCTCACTCTCTTGGTCTCTCTCTCGCACTTGAATAAACAAATAAATCTGTAAAAAAAAGTCTTTACTAAATACAGATAGAATTGAATTTTCTATTTTATCTCTATCTTCAAAGTCTTATATTTTACATTGAGGAACTCAATAAATACTTTTCAAGTAATTATAAAAATAATAACATAGCATAGTGTGTTTTGGTTTATAAGGTTATTTCATTATGCTGATGTTAGCTCTCTTCTTAGTTGACCCCCTTTGGCTTTATTATAGATAGAAATCCAACCAGACCTGAGAAAGTAGAGTAAGGAAGTTGGATGTAGATTTTGTTGAACTAGTCATTGGTTGTGAGACTTGAAGGAGAGGGGCTGTGTTGATTCCTAGATTTTTCAGCCTAGGTGATTTGGGCAGTGGTAATTTTAATTCAAAGAGAAGGAATTGGGACGTTATAAAAATAGCAATTAACATAAAGTAAACAATGATAATTGATTGTGATGCACCTCTGAGGGGTACTGATATGAGTGACATTTATCTCAAGTTGCTTTTGGTCTGTTTGGGTTTAAAGTGTACGTGAAAATAAACTGAAATACAGAGTTTGGGAAACAGTTCTTGCATTGTGTTTTCAGCTCTTATTAGATGTTGACTGAAAGGACCAGAGGTGTGTTCTTCCTTATGACTGTGTAGGGTATAAAAAGAACCCTGCTTATGAGGGAGGTGACTTTTGCTATTGGAGCATTATAAGGAAAGAAAAATTGGTTCTCAATTTTTTTCATGCCATGTCCTTCCTAACCGAGTCCTAACAAAACACACATATACACAGATACATAGATTTGAGATCTCAGTCAAGGCTTGTCCTGGATTTGTCATTTGAGTCTGTCTCTTTTATCCAGTAAGGTTTAGATTAGTCAAGCAGAATAAAACTCAAACAGTCATTTCTTTAAGTATCCCTGGAAGGATGAACCCAAAATCTGTGGTTGCACTGAGGAATTATCTGTATCTTGATGATTTTTTTCTTCAGATTTCTTCTAGTTAGTGAGTTGCAAATATCCCATCATTGACAAAGAAGTCTGGTCTAAAGTCAAAGGGCAGTGTGGTGAAGTGACAATTATGATGAGGTCCTGTCTTCTTGATGGTATAATGTCAACATGATAGTAAAATGCTTTCTCATTGTGGTAATGTCTCAGATTCCTATAGAATCTGATTTTAGCAGTCATCTCTGTAGTTGCCTGAACTAGAATATTAGATCTCAGTTGAATCAGCTTTAGAAAGTACATATTCGATAATAGGGAAAAAATGCATGAGCCTCACTATGGAAAATCCATGCAGTTAATCTCAGTTCAATTAAAGATAGAAGGCTATGCTGCATGAGATGAAGTGAGGAGGTAGGCCGAATTGTAGAGCCCATTTTATGGGGAGAGATGATTCCATGAATTTTCTGTGCATAGGCAAGAGAGGGAGTGTCAGAACAGTGAAATGGGAACCCAGAAGTGTGAAGCATTGTTTATTTAGAGCTGTATATTGTGATGTCATCAGTGCAAGGGGTCCAACACATGGTTATTAAGCCATTATGACTACTGCTATTGTCAGATCATGATTGTATGATGATATTTCTTAAATTCTCCTTATATCATCCTTTTAAGGGGTGAGTGCATCAAGGGAGCTCTTCTGAAAGAACCATTGCTTTTTTCCCCCTGATTCTTGACTTCTCTGTATCTGTTACAGTGTACTGAAAGGCCCATTATGGATTTTTAGATTTCAGCTAATGCAGGTTGGAATTTTAACTATACCATTTGCTAGCTGGCAAACTTGGAGAAGTTACCTCATTCTCTCTGGGTATTATTTTCCTTTTCTTTGAATATCTCCATCATCTGTTGTTGTGAGCCTTAATTGAATTAACATTAAAATTTGTAAAATCTGTAGCTTTGTGCCTGAGACATAGTACCATTTAATAAAGTTAGTTCCTTCTCCTCTCCACATCCCACACACCTTTAAACATAGTTACACCCTCAGGTGTCAGAGCAACTGCTTCAAAACCTGCTCTAAGTCTTGTAGTTTAAAATTGCCTGATGCTTACTGATGTACATTCTAGCACCTATAGTTGTTATTATACCATTAATCATTCCATGCATACAGTTTACAGGTATCATTGGAATTCTTTAAGTATTCAACTCTAGTATGCTTTTATGCAGTATGCATGACATCTCCAAGATTATATAGGCCCATTAAATTCGGTCTTGTTTAGTTTTTCTTTTCACATTGCATTTACCAACAGGAATGAATCAGAAATTTTCCAGAATTACTATAGAGTTTAGAAGCCAAAATAATATTGATTTACAGTCTCCAATCTGTTCAGATTTATTGTATTTTGGATGGTTTTTTATGTAGGTAATAGCTACCTTACCATGGACAAATAGCTTTTATTAAGACATTTATGACGTAGGACCTATGCTAAGCTGACTATTGGTTCTCAAAGTCCTAATTCCTGGAAACTGTGAATGTTACCTAATATGGAAAAAGGGGTTTGAAGATGTGATTTCAGTTAAGAATATTAATATGTGGAGATTATGCTGGATTTTCTGGATGGGCCTTAAATGTAATCATAACAGTCCTTGTAAGAGGGAGGCTGAGAGAGAGTAGACTATAGAAGAAGGCAATGTGACAATGGAATAAGATGCTGGTCTGCTGACTTTGAAGATGATGGGAGGAACCATGAGCCACAGACGGCAAGGAATTCCTGTAGCCTCTAGAAGCTGTAAGAGGCAAAGGAACAGATTCTCCCCTGGAGCCTCCAGGGAAAGCAGCCCTGCCAACACTTTGACATTAGCCCAGTGAGACTGATTCTGGATTTCTGGCCTCCAGAACAGGAAGAGAATAAATCTGCATTGTTTTAAGCCACCAAGTTTGTGGTTATTTATTATAGCAGCAAAGTAAAGACAGGACCTAAGTGGTACCTGCTGGGAATAATGTAAGCCTGGATTAGCCCTCAGTATAGTGTTAAATACAAAGAATACTTGTTTAGTTATTTGCTCTTTATGCTTTATTCATGATATGAGGTCATTAAAGAGAGACTTCCACACTCTGTGTTCTGTCATTTCCAACCCCCTGTCACCAGCTTTATTATGAAACCATCTAGGTAGCAAGGTTGCTGTTGTCAAATTTCAGATTTTTCTTATGAGTCCCACTCAGTTGAATCTGACTTGTGAGCATTATTTTATGATGGAGACAGCGTGCCCAGTTGTGACAGCTGCAAGAAACTGACAGATTCAGACCCCCACATTAACCTTCACATCGCTTGGAGGAGTCTTGATAAGTGACAGTCTGTCTTGGCAGTTGCCCAATCAGCTCATTGTTCTTCAGGTGAATGAGTCACAGCTGTATGTAGGTTCTCTTTTGAAAGTTTCCCCACACATACACACAATTTCTGAGTCAGTGCGGTAAGGACCTCTAAACAACAAATAGCTACAGTTTTTCTTTAACAGAGTCGTTGTGATGACTCCAAAGCTTGGAGGTCTATGAGAGCTGGTAGGTGGAGAGTCAGATGGCTATGCTGCCTCCCTGGTTGTCACACCATTTTTTCCTGCTTCTGTAATCCTAGTTCTCTGCTGCCCTTTCTTCCTGTACAATAATGTATGTTCTGTAAGCTTCACCATTTTGCCACCCACACATCACCTTTTATTCTAGATTAAAAGCAAAGGAAATTTCCTTTCCATTTACCCGAATCCAGGTTTGGATTTTAAATCCAAATTTAAATGTTAAATATTTAATGTGTTAGCATTAGAGTGTATACTTTTTGGAGGGTCAAAACATTGATTTTTTTTAAACTGCTACATTTTATTAAATAGAAGGTCTCTATCAGTGTTACCTCTTATGGTTTTTTCCTCTAAAATACTGAAGTGAATATTGCTTTACCTTTTAGATGACATCTGATTGACACTGCTAAAAATAGTAATTTGTTTAAATTCTGTAGTATTTGAAAGATAATTTTGTGGTTTTCTGATGATGGGATGATGTAGCCCAGAACAAAGTCAACTGAGGTTGCAGTGCTGATCCTGGGATGTGGTGGTATCAACCGAGGAGTCTGGATGATATAAATAGCCAGAGGCTGGGCCTTTATAATGAGGTTTCATACTTCTGTGACAAGCAGAAATCAACAGTCTTTGTTTTATAACACTCAAGATTTGTTGAGGTGCTGAAATCGTGGTCTCTTCAGGTTAGGTCCTGTATTACTCTATCGCTAACAATATTACCACAAAATTAGTGACTTAAAGCAAAAAATTTATTATCTTACTGTTTTTGTGTCTCAGAAATCCAAGCATGGTTTGGGTCCTCTGCTATAGGGAAGGTCTCTCACAAGACTGTAATTGAGTGTCAGCCAGGGCTGGGGTCTTGGCTTGACTGGGGAAGGATCCATTTCCAAGTACACACATTTGTTGCCAGGATTCATTTCCTCGTGGTTTGTCAGCTGATGGTCTGCATTCTTTGTTGGTTTCCCTTAGTTCTCTAAGGAACTCAGTTTGGAGTCTTCTAGTTTTGTCCATATGACAATTTACTTCATCAAAGCCAGAAAGGGAAAGAGTCAACAGAAAAAATTTGCCAGCAAATGAAAGTTACGATCTTTTTTTAAAAATTTTTTTGTTATGCTATGTCAGTCACCATACAGTACATCATTAGTTTTTGATGTAGTGTTCTATGATTCATTGTTTGCGTATAACACCCAGTGCCCCACGCAATACATGCCCTCCTTAATACCCATCACCGGCCTGTCCCAATCCCCCAGCCCCCTCCCCTCTGAAACCCTCAGTTTGTTTCCCAGAGTCCATAGTCTCTCGTGGTTCATTCCCCCTTCTGTTTACCCCCCCTTCATTCTTCCCTTCCCTCTCCTACCTATCTCCCTGCTATTTCTTATGTTCCATAAATGAGTGACAATCTTATGTAACATAACTGTGGAGATGACATTCGATCACCTTTGCCATATTCTGTTGGTTAGAAGCAAATCTCAAGGGGATGGGATACATAAGGGCATGAGTACCACAAGGCAGGGGTAACTGGGGGTCATTTTAGAGTCTGTCTGCCATAAGTTCCTAACACAGAAGGAAGTTATAAGGGATTAATAAACATTCCATTTTTTAGCTTACCCAAGAATATTTGTAAGAATTGACACTTTAACTTTAGGCAAATTATATAATGCCATATCAAAAGGAATAATAATCTTAACCATGCCTGATATGTGGTAGGGGCTCAGATGTTTGAGGAATAAAATTTATGTTATATTTGCAAATCCATTTATACATAAAGAGCATTCACTGACATCATTTCATTTTTTTCCTTGCATCAGCTCTGTGAGGGAGGTAAGGCAGGCAGTCTCATGTTGGAGAAGCAGAAAATCAGGGTAACAAAACCAGTAGCTGCTAACACTAGGGTCCAAATTTAGTACCATTTTATTTTATTTTTATTTTATTTTATTTAAGATTTTTTTATTTATTGGACAGAGAGAGACACAGCGAGAGAGGGAACACCAGCAGGGGGAGTGAGAGAGGGAGAAGCAGGCTTCCTGCTGAGCAGGGAGCCTGATGCTGGGCTCGATCCCAGGACCCTGGGATCATGACCTGAGCCGAAGGCAGACGTTTAACAACTGAGCCACCCAGGCGCCCCCAAATTTAGTACCCTTTTAATCATAATTTCTCCCTTGGGTTCTTTGGAGATGTAAGGAGAATGTCATGCAGTTTCAGTGGACCCAAACCAGGCTGGATTTCTCAAGGCCTTTCTTCCACAACAGTTATAGAATACTTTTGTCTTGTAGTTTAAGTCAAAATGATATGATTTTAAGTATCAAATATTTCTATACAGTTCATTGTTATTAAAAACAGCAGTTTCCACCCATCTTCCTCTCATCTCCCCATTACTTTCATTTGATGATCTCGGTAGTTCTCCTTTATGTTCTAACCTGTGTATTTTGCTACTTTTCAGTTTTAGGTTATTATCTTTTGACTTCCCACTGTGGAATATAGAGGATTCATTTCCCTCCCCACACATCATACAAGCACACATAAGTATATATACATCTTTCCAGTGTAATAATTGTATAATTTGAGTTAGATTCTTCTCCTTTTACTTTATTAGGTTTGTTGACAATTATAATGTTTTCATATACTAAACTCTGATTCCTTTTCCTTTATAATTTTTTATTTTCTCTAGAATTAATAATTGTCTTTTTTCATTGTGATTAGTTTTTTATGCATACATAGTCAATATAATTCCAAGGTCATATCTTCTCAAGATATTCAGACCCATTAGGTATTCTATATCTCTGAAGAATGCCAACCAAACCTTTGTATTTGCTCAAATCTGCATGGTCACCTTCTATTTCTTCTACCTCAGAGCGCTCTTCGTCATTCAGGGATTCCCATCGCCTCTCTCCTGTGTTGGATTCCTGCTTTCTCTACCCCATGCCTTTTCTTGTCTTGATAGAGCGTGTCTTCCAGTAATTTCTTGGGCATGTTTTATTCTATTCTCACCCCTGATTGCTAGACTGGGCATACAATTCTAGAGTGGGAAATAAATTTCCCTGAGAAACTAAAGCAGTTATCATAGTGTCTTCTAGACACTATTGTCACTGTACGCTCTGCTTTAGGTTGATTCGATTGAGCTGTTTTGTTGGGGAAACTTTGATGTTAGTATCTTTAGATCTTTCCTCTTGAGCTAGACATTTCTGCTAGAAGTTTGCTTTCAAGCATCTAATGGGGAATTCTTGGGCCAGTTAGGGAAAGAGGACTTGGGGAGGATAGCACTCAATAGGCCTGTGTTTTCTCAATCAATCTATTTTCAGTATGTAACCCTACCTAAAACTGTGACTGGTTTTAGACAATTATTTTACTCTCCCCAGAGAATAAATTTTCCATCTTTTGCAGGATTGAGGGGAGATAGTTATCAGGCTATAAGGAGTGGGAAGGCATATGGGAATCTGACTGCTGTTTAAATATACTCAAATAGTTCTTCAGTTTTTTCCCTTTCTCTGCACCTCTGCTTCTAGGCATACCTGGTATGGAATTCATGAGATTTTTTCATATCATCAGGTTGATTTTTCATTTTTCCTATGGCCTGCTTTATATTTTTCTCCAGTCTGCCTAATCTTGTGTCATGTATCTACTTTACAGCTTCCATAATTTTGTTACCGTAATTTCCTCTCCTGTTCTTCTTGTGTTTATGTGTCTGTGCCTTTATAAATACATTTCTGTCATTTTAATGGCATTTTGAGAGGAAGGGAAAGTAGCTCTGTGTGTGTGTGTGTGTGTGTGTGTGTGTGTGTGTTTTCAATCTGCCATTTTTTTCCTACCAACTCTTGGAAACTTCCTTTAATTTAAAGGACTCTCGGAGATGTATTACCTCTCTAGAGATTTAACTGGAGAACTATCAGACAGCTTATTAGCTCCCAGTTTCTTGGTCTGACTTAAGAATGCCAGTACTAGGCTGGAGAACCTCATTTCCTAATGAGGCAGAATTGAAATTTGATTTAACTTTATATAGAAATTGTCACAGTTTCCATTAGAAAGTATATATACACATATAATATTTATAAAGTATGTATATTTAACATATATGTTTATATTTGCATATTATGTATTAGTACCTACTGTGTGCACGGCAACTGGGTAATTAGTCTAGAAATGTTGAAGTGTCTAATCTTGGATAAGTTAGTTCTCCCTAGGGATACTCATCTCATTCTATTTTGTAACCTAAGCCAAATACTATGCTTTTTCCACATGAACATCCCAATCATCCATCCTCATTGCATTCTCAGAAACTATGCAGAGGAAAAATGCCTCCATCTGCCTGTGGAGAGAAGAAGCCAAATTATCCCTCCCACGTTAGCCCATAGAGGACTTTCCTTACTGTTTTATGCACCCCAGCCTCCAACCCACCTGTCAGAGAATTGGGCCAGTTATGTTCATATTTTCTGTTCTTATTTACACTTCTATTTTGATATTATTTAACTTCTATTTAGGAACAAGTTATAAACTTTGGGCTTACAGCAAAGTCAAGCTTGAAATTAACTTCTTTAAAGAAATTGTGTTACTGATTTTAGCAATCATAATATTCTTCTTCATCCACTATCTTTTATAATTTAAATGTTAATACAGTTCAACTTAATACAGTTGAACACAGAACTGAGAGGCATGGACCGCCACCCCCCCAGACACACAGTTGAAAATCCACGTATAACTTTTTGACTCTCCAAAAAGTTAACTATAATAGCCCTACTGATGGCATAAACAGTTGATTAACACATATTTTGTACGTTATATGTATTATATACTATATTCGTATAATAAATTAAGCTAGAAAAAGGAAAATATTAAGAACATCGCAAGGAAGACAAAATACATTTACAGTACTCTACTGTCTATCGGAAAAAATCTGCAAATAAGTGGACCTGCACAGTTCAAACCCATGTTGTACAAGGGTTGGCTGCAAAAATATGCCACATGTGATGGCTATTATTTGCAGACTGATCACAGAAATAATAGTACATAATGCCTTATATCCAAACCAAATTACAAAAATATTCTTATTTTAGGTTTCTTATTCAGTTTATCGAACTTCCATGATGCACTCACACTATGCCAGGCTTTGTTAGTTACTGGGAATACAAGATTTGGTTTCATGGACCTTATGGGATGGTGAGGAGACACATTTGTAAAGAAATTATTATAAGACAGGATTATGTGATACATATAGAAACATATCCTGGGAATAGAATACTAAATAGGGAATCTCCCAGAGGAAGAGAGTGGGGTTCAGGATGACTTCACAGAAGTGGTGACTGAACTGAGTTTAAATGAAGAAGAGGATTATGACATGTGAATAAGGAGGGTGGGGTGAGAATAGCATATGTGAAGACATGAGGCATGAAACAAGATTGTGTGTTTTGGGAAATCTGAAGTGTAAAGGGAGATACCCATACACATGGTGGATACCTGTCTAAATACAGAAGCATTTGAGAAGAGTAATGAAAGCTAGTTAGTTAATTCAGTTTCCTTTTAAAAGATTCTAAGTACTCTGAACACATTAGACATGTTACATTTACTATTACAAATGGTCAACTGTAATCTTATAGGTCAAAGTGTCTATTAGTTTTTGTTGTGCAACATACCATCCTAAATTTAGCAGCTTAATACAGCAACCATTTTTAAGCTGAACACCTGCAATTTGTCTATTTTGGCTAGGATCAGCTGGTTAGTTCTCCTGTCGTGGGGTAGCACAGCTGATCTTTGCTAGCTTCATTTATGTAACTGAAGCCAACTGGTGTGTCAGCTGAGGATGCCGAATTAATGATGGCTTCAGCTGAGTTGGAACGCCTAGGGTCACTCTTAATACGGTCTTGTGCCCTCCAGCAGGCTAGCCAGGGACGGCTCATATTGTGGTCTTAGGTCTTGAGAGAGTGAGGGTGTGTCAAATCCTTCAAGAGGCCTAGGCTTAGAACTAATACAATATTTCTTTCACCACAGCTTTTGGTCAGAACATGTCCCAGTGTGAACCCACACTCAAGGGGTAGAGAAATAGACTCCACTTCTTGATGAAAGTAGCTCCAGAGAGCTGTGGCTACTTTGTAATCTATCACAGTTCATCAGTAAATTATTAGATTAGTGGACGTCTATGACCTTGTCTGTACAGTCACAGGAACTGCTCACTACCCTGCCTCCCACTCCCTTATAAACAAATATCAACCTCCATACATGAGCTAGGATTACCAACCATAATGGTTTGCCCTGGACTATTCAGGTTTTATCATTGAAAATTCTGCATTTAAGAAACTCCTTAGTTCTAAGTAAACTGGAACAGTTGGTCACCTTATACTTCTCAATGATAGTATATTTCTATTTTCAGAAATTTTAGAACTGGAATTGAGAGAGAGTTAGTGTTTCTTTCTGATACCTGAAGAAACTTTCAGATATAGAACTTATGTTTGTTGGTTATGTTTCTCACCTTGTGGAAAAGGAAGGTGTATAAAAGAGAGAATGAATCTAACCTGCAAAAAAAAAAAAAAAAAAAAAAAAAAAAAAGCAGGAGCATATCTTGTCATTTCATTTTTATTGAGGCTCATTAGCATTTTATTGTTTAATCCCTCCCTGGATCCTAAGAGATAATAAGTTTGAGTTTATGATTAAGCCAGTTCAAATTAGATTTCTGTCACTTGCAACCCCAAAGTGTCTCCCTTGGTATCTGGAAGTGGGTGTGTAACTGACAAATTCTAAAAATGGAATAAGCAAAGTGAATCAGGAGCAGGGTTAGGATCCCTATTTCCCAGCTTGACAAACTAGGTCCTGATAACAAAGTTAAACTGCAACATTATTTCTTGGGACTTTCCGTGCCCACCAAAGCTCAACTTTTTAGGAGATATTCAGAATAGCAGAGTCTGTAGGCTTCTTGCATTCCTTATAAGATATTGCAAGTAAGAGATAAGCACCTGTTCAGCAGATACGGAATGGAAGACTGCTCTGTAGTCATTAAGCAAAAACCCTTTCTGCTTCAAAGCCAATGATGTGAGACTGTCAAGGACAGTTTTACTGAATGTCAGAAAATAAATTTTCTAGCATACTCTGAAGTTAGTTTCTGATTAGGAACTGTGGATCCTGGCAATTAGAATGCCAATATCCCAGAAATACAAGGGATATCAGGGCTTTTGAATTCCCTAAGTTCATTCCAAGCACTTTGTTGAGCATGCCCTACCTAATAGGGGGGCGCCTCCTTTCATGAAATGTCCCTTTTGGAGGAGGGACAATACAACAGAACATTAAAGGAGTCAAGCGTCATTAAATATTTTAACATTTAAAATATTATATTCTATAAAACTTGTAAACTCATAATATATTAAAAAATTAAACATGAGTTATTTTGTCAGAAGGTTTAACCCTCTAAGCTCAAAATAATTCTATTACACCAATTTCTTATTTACTAAAGACTTGGGGGGTGGAAATCTGCTTTAGTTTCATTTTAAGGCAGCTGGATTTATAATCCATATTTAAAAGATGCTTTCGGGGTTATAATAATCATATGCAGGAAAATGC
Organism: Ursus maritimus; assembly: GCF_017311325.1. Lineage (NCBI taxonomy): Eukaryota > Metazoa > Chordata > Mammalia > Carnivora > Ursidae > Ursus > Ursus maritimus. Next base: position 35,803,270 of record NW_024424564.1, on the reverse strand, counting down.
ATACGGCTTATTTTAAATATGCTTGGAGGAGAAGATTTCACTGAATTAAATCTTCAGGTTCCATTTATCAGTGCTGGCACCTGTTTGTTGAAATTAAAATGCAATAACTTTATCAAAATTCTTTTATTTTACTGTTCTGTTTCATTTACTTGCATTGATGAAGATACACTCTCCCCCAAAGTGTAAAATCTTGAGCAAGTCCTACCAATTATTTAAAATTTACATCTTTTAGCAAGTAAAAGGATTTGACTAGAAGTTGTAGGATACTTAAAACTGCAGTACAAGAAGGCCCCATCCTTCAAAATTTTTCAAGGATATTATTTTTGTTCTGCCAGTCAACATTATTCTGCATCTACTGTGCATAATGCTGCAGTATTATCCTCATCAAGTATTTCTGAAAGCCTTCTCGATTGCTAGGCTAAGGACTCAGGGGATGAAAAGGCATAATTTTTACTCTCTAGGATTTTATAGTGTAAGAAAGGCAACACTGAAGAGACAAAGATGAGCAAAACTGGATGAATACATGAATTAAATCAGTAATCAAAGTATTTATCAAAAGAATCTGTTGTTTGAGAGGTAGATTCATCGGTGCTGCAGCTTTAGAACAGCACACATGGGAAAGATGGTTATGTGTCTTCTGTTAGAGAAGAATTTATGGAAGGAGTAGACTTTGAAGATTGTGTATATGTGTTGTGTATGTGTCGTCTGTGTGTGTGCATGCATGTGTGTGGCCATGGTGAAAGAGGAGCATCGATGCCTTTCCAAGTATGGGATGAAACTTGGGAGAATCATGAACACATTGCCTGTGTTGTTGAATGAATTTGAATGAATGAACAAATGGATGCATGAATAAATTTTGAGGGATAAGCAAGTCTGTTTGAGATAGTAAAAAGAACAAAGGCAGTAGGAAAAAAGATAAACTATATAAGATAGTCTAGCATAATCTGATAAATTACCTCTGGGCAGAGAATGTGTATTTGGAGACTGATTGAGTAGTGGGAAACCATCATAAGGCCTTAAAGCAAAAAATAGACAATCATTTGTCACATTCCAGAGTAGTCATATTTAGCTGAAACATTGAGAATGAATGAGTAACCATCAAACATGCAAAAAGAGGAAAAAATTTTTCCAAGAAGGGAAGAGCATGTCCCACCTAAGGCGGGAGGAGGTTTGGTTTATCAAAATGGGGACTTAAATACATAAGAGGGAACTTACGCAAGGGTAGGGGACTGAGGAAGTGATGAGAAACGAATTGGAGAGATAAATAGTGGCATGAAAGGCCTTGTGAACCCATGATAAAAAATTGAGACGTAGTTTGAAGTCATTGGAAGCTACTGTCAGTTATAAAAGATGATCACATTTGTATTTTAGAAAAAGTACTCTGGCTGCAGTGTACAGGCTGGAACAGAATGGGGAGACTAAAGACAAGCAGGATAATTGGGAAGGCGCTGCAGTTATCCAGATGCAAGGAGCTGATGGCATGGACTAGAAAATCCCAGCGCTGAGGGAAAGAAGTGAGCACATTTAAATGGTACCTTAGAAGTTAGACAGGGTTTTGGCAAGAATTCTACGTCGGTTAATGTGTCCTCAAAGCATCCCTTCAGGTGGCCAGTCTCATCATGACAATGTTGAGGCTGATCACTTGCTTAACTCTGTATCTGCTGCATTTCTTCATTGTAAAATACATATAAGCCCTAAGTTATAAAGAACTAATCTGTGGGGCAATTCTTTGAGAAATTGTATGAGTATCCTACCCGCCCCCGCAGTGGTTTTAGCATTCATGGATTGTTACCTGTATCAATTATAAAATGGGAAAATTTTATAAATGGTAATATAAACTTGCCATTTTGTATTTTTGTTTCTATTTATTAGTATTATTTATATTTATATTCATTATTCTTTGGCTATCTCTTCTCCCTCCTTTGTTTATTTGGACTAATGGACTCTCTTCTGAATTAGTGTAATATAATCAGTTCCTGTAATTATTCATTTTGATGTTCAGATTGTCCCTAATTTTGGCCAGTGAGAGCCTCCTGGAGCTGGCTTCTATATCCTTTGACATACCTCTATCAGTTTTGAGCACCTCCTTTACGGAATAGCAAAATGTTCAAAGTCTCCTTGAATGTCTGCTTTCTCAGCCCTGAAATCATCCTTTTGTCTAAGGAGATTATTATTATCCTTTTTGTGGAAAGTAATATTCAGAAATTTAAGAAGCTAAAACCTGGCCCTAAGTATACATATTACTAGCTATAGGGTGTTATTGCTCTATGCCCTTTCAGTGAGAGAGCCAGAAAGCATATCTATATATATATATATATGTATTTTAATCATGAGTTCATATTGATAACTCAAATTCTAATCTAATTCTAGAAAGTTCTTCCTCCTCATCATTGGATCTATATTTGTATTTCCTTTCTCTCATAGTGAGAATTCTGGTTCCCAACAGCATCAGTATAACTGCCCATTCACTCAGTTCTAACACATGCACATGCACTTATGTGTACACACACACACACACACACACACACACACACATACACACACACTTAGAATTACTACACTAATACCACCAACACCATCAGATCTAACAAGTAAAATTCAAGATTTCTTTGCAGTTATTTTTGTCCTGAGGGTGGAAATGGTATTGCGTTTAAAAATTTGTTATAAACTATATAAAACTTCTTTATCCATTCATCTATTGATGGTCACTTGGATTGCTTCCATAGTTTGTCTATTGTAAATAATGCTGCAATAAACATCGGGGCATATATAGCTTTTCATATTAGTGTTTTTGTATTCTTTGGGTAAGTACCCAGTAGTGTAATTATTGGATCATATGAGAATCCCATTTTTAATTTTTTGTGGAACCTCCATACTGTTTTCCACAATGGATGCACCAGTTTGTATTCCTACTAACAGTGCATGGAGGGTTCCTTTTTCTCCACGTCCTTGCCAATACTTGTTCATATATCTTTTTGAATTAGTATTTTTGATTTCCTCAGATCAATACTCGGAAGTAGAATTGCTGGATCATATGGTAGTTCTATTGAGGAACCTTCATTCTGCTTTCCATAGTGGCTGTACCAATTCATATTCCCACCAACAGAGCCCAGCGTTCCCTTCTCTCCATATATTTGCCAGCACTTTTTATTTCTTGCTTTTTGATAATAGCCATTTTACCAGGTGTGAGGCGATACTTTATTATGGTTTTAATTAGCATTTACATGATGATTTGTGATACTGATGTTAGTGATCTTTTCATGTGCCTGTTGGCCATCTGTACGTCTTCTTTGGAAAAAATGTCTACTCAGATCCTCTGCCCATTTTTTAATCAGATTTTTTGGTTTATTTTGCTATTGAGTTTTATGAATTCTTTGTATATTTTAGATAGTAGCCCTTTATTTGATATATGATTTGCAAGTATTTTCTCCTATTTAGTAGGTTGCACTTTCATTTTGTTGATGGTTTCCTTTGCTTTGCAGAAGCTTTTTAGTTTAATGTAGTCCCCCTGTTTATTTTTGCTTTTGTTTCCTTTGCTTTTGGAGTAAGATCCAAAAAAATCTCACCAAGACCATTATCAAGGAGTTTACCACCTATGTTTACTTGTAAAAAGTTTTATGGTTTCAGATCTCACATTCAAGACTGTAATCCATTTTGAGTTAATTTTTGTGTATGGTATAAGATAGTGATATATTTTCATTCTTTTTTTTTTAACTTTGAGTATAGTTGACACACAATGTTTAAAATTTATTTTTTAGAGCAATCTTAGGTTTACAGAAAAATTTAGCAGTAAGTATAGCAAATTCCCTTATATCCCCTCCTTCCCCATTTTCCCTATTAATAACATCTTAAATTAGTATGGTATATTTATTAAAATCAGTGAAGTAATAATGATATCATTAACCAATGCCCATTGTTTACATTAGGGTTCATTCTTTGTGTTGTATGTGGTTTTTGACAAATGCATAACGTTATGAATCCACCACTACGTGTCATACAGAAGAGTTTCATTGCTGTAAAAATCTCCTCAGCTTCACTTATTCATCCCTCCACCTCTAACACCTGGCAGCCAGTGAATCTCTGTAGTTCTGCCTCTTTCAGAGTCTCATTTGGTTAGAATCATAAAATATGATTACATGGCCTTTTCAGAGTGGCTTCCTTCACTTAACAACATGCATTTAAGTTTCCTTCATGTATTTTCATGTCTTGATAGCTCCTTTCTTTTTAGTACTGTAAAATATTCCATTGTATGGATGTACCACCGTTTATTTATTCATTCAGCTATTCAAGGACACCTTTTTTTTTTTTTACTGTTTTTTTTTTTTTTTTATATTATGTTAGTCACCATACAGTACATCCCCGGTTTCCGATGTAAAGCTCGATGATTCATTAGTTGCGTATAACACCCAGTGCACAATGCAATATGTGCCCTCCTTACTACCCATCATCGGTCTATCCCATTCCCCCACCCTCCTCACCTCTGAGGCCCTCAGTTTGTTTCTCAGAGTCCATAGTCTCTTATGCTTCATTCCCCCTTCTGATTACCCCCCCTTTCTTTATCCCTCTGTTCCCCTACCGATCTTCCTAATTCTTATGTTCCATAGATGAGAGAAATCATATAATTGTCTTTCTCTGCTTGACTTATTTCACTTAGCATTATGTCCTCCAGTGCCATCCATGTTGCAGCAAATGTTGAGAACTCGTTCTTTCTGATAGCTGAGTAATATTCCATTGTATATATGGACCACAACTTCTTAATCCAGTCATCTGTTGAAGGGCATCTCGGTTCCTTCCACGCTTTGGCTATTGTGGACACTGCTGCTATGAACATTGGGGTGCATATGGCCCTTCTCTTCACTACGTCTGTATCTTTGGGGTAAATACCCAGTAGTGCAATGGCTGGGTCATAGGGTAGCTCAATTTTTAACTTTTTAAGGGACCTCCACACTGTTTCCCAGAGTGGCTGTACCAACCTGCATTCCCACCAACAATGTAGGAGGGATCCCCTTTCTCCACATCCTCTCCAGCAATTGTTGTTTCTTGCCTTGTCAATTTTTGCCATTCTAACTGGCGTAAGGTGGTATCTTAGTGTGATTTTGATTTGAATTTCCCTGATGGCTAATGATTTTGAACATTTTTTCATGTGTCTGTTAGCCATTTGTATGTCTTCATTGGAAAAGTGTCTGTTCATATCTTCTGCCTATTTTTTGATTTGATTATTTGTTTCTGTGTACTGAGTTTGAGAAGTTCTTTCTAGATATTGGATGCCAGTCTTTTATCTGCAGTATCATTTGCAAATATATTCTCCCATTCCGTGGGCTGCCTCTTAGTTTTTTTGACTGTTTCCTTGGCTGTGCAGAAGCTTTTTATCTTGATGAAGTCCCACAAGTTCATTTTATCTTTTGTTTCTCTTGCCTTTGGAGATGTGTCATGAAAAAGGTTGCTTTGGCCAATGTCGTAGAGGTTGCTGCCTATGTTCTTCTCTAGGATTTTGATGGATTCCTGTCTCACATCAAGGTCCTTCATCCATTTGGAGTTTATTTTTGTGTATGGTGTGAGAGAGTGGTCAAGTTTCATTCTTTTGCATGTAGCTGTCCAATTTTCCCAGCACCATTTATTGAAGAGATTGTCTTTTTTCCACCAGATGTTTTGTCCTGCTTTATCAAAGATTAGTTGCCCAAAGAGCCGAGGGTCCATTTCTGGGTTCTCTATCCTGTTCCATTGCTCTATGTGTCTGTTTTTGGGCCAGTACCATGTGTCTTTGTGATCACAGCTTTGTAGTACAGCTCGAAATCCGGCATTGTGATGCCCCCAGCTTTGTTTTACCTTTTCAACAGTTCCTTGGAGATTCGGGGCCTTTTCTGGTTCCATACAATTTAAGGACTATTTGTTCCAGTTCTTTGAAAAATGTCATCGGTATTTTGATCGGGATAGCATTGAAAGTGTAGATTGCTCTGGGTAGCATGGACATTTTAACTATGTTAATTCTTCCGATCCATGAGCATGGAATATTTTTCCATCTTTTTGTGTCTTCCTCAATGTCTTTCAAGAGTGATTTATAGTTTCTAGAATATAGGTCCTCTACGTCTCTGGTTAAGTTAATTCCAAGGTAACGATGGTTTCGTGCTATCGTAAATGGGATGGATTCCCTAATTTCTCTTTCTTCAGTCTCATTATTCGTGTATAGAAATGCAACTGATTTCTGAGCATTGATTTTGTATCCCACCACACTACTGAATTGCTCTATAACGTCTAATAGTTTGGGAGTGGATTCTTTTGGGTTTTCCATATAGAGTATCATGTCATCTGCAAAGAGAGACAGTTTGACTTCTTCTTTGCTGATTTGGATAGCTTTTATCCCTTTTTGTCATCTGATTGCTGTTGCAAGGACTTCTAGTACTATGTTGAATAATAGTGGCGAGAGTGGGCATCCTTGTCGTGTTCCTCATCTTAAGGGAAAGGCTTCAAGCTTTTCCCCATTGAGAATAATATTTGCTGTAGGCTTTTCATAGATGGCTTTTATGAGATTGAGGAATGTCCCCTCTATTCCTACACTCTGAAGGGTTTTAATCAGGAAAGGATGCTGTATTTTGTCAAATGCTTTTTCTGCATCAATTGAGAGGATCATATGGTTCCTGAGTCTTTTCTTGTTGATATGATGTATCACACGATCGATTGCGGTTGGGCTGAACCACCCTAGCATGCCAGGGATGAACTCATTTGGTCATGATGGATAATCCTTTTAATGTACTGTTGGATTCTATTAGCAAGTATCTTGTTGAGGATTTTGGCGTCTCCATATTCATTAGGGAAATTGGTCTGCAATTCTCCTTTTTGATGGTCTTTGCCTGGTTTGGGGATCAAGGTAATATTGGCCTCATAGAATGAGTTTGGTAGCTTTCCATCTGTTTCTATTTTTGGAATAGTCTTTAGAGAAAAGGTATTATTTCTTCTTTGAATGTATGGTAGAATTCGGAAAACCATCCGGCCTGGAGTTTTGTTATTTGGAAAGTTGTTTATCACTGACTCACTCTTCTATAATTAATTGTCTCGTTTAAAAAATCAATTTCTTCCTGTTTCAGTCTTGGTAGATAGGTTTCCAAGTAGGCGCCCATCTCTTCCAGATTGCTTATTTTATTGGCATATAGCTGTTGATAAAAGTTTCTAATAATCCTTCCAATTTCATTGGTGTTGGTCATGACCTCTCCTTTTTCATTCATAATTTTATTAATTTGGGTCCTTTCTCTATTCTTTTGGATAAGTCTTGCCAGTGGTTTGTCAATTTTATTGATTCTCTCAAAGAACCAGCTTCTTGTCCTGTTGATATGCTCTACTGTACTTCTGGTTTCTAATTCATTGATTTCTGCTCTAATCTTGGTCAACTGCTTCCTCATGTGGGGATGAGGCCTGTCCCTCTGTTGCTGTTCCAGCTTCTAGAGGTGTGAATATAAAAACTGCATTTTAGATTTTTCTATTCTTTTGAGTGAGGCTTGGATGGCTATGTATTTCCCCTTAGGACTGCCTTTGCAGTATCCCATAGGTTTTGGACCGTTGTGTTTTCATTCTCGTTGGTCTCCATAAATTGTTTAAATTGATTTTTCATTTCCCGGTTTATTGAGTCATTCCTGAGCAGGATGGTTCTTAGTCTCTAAGTGTTTGAGTTTCCTCCAAATTTTTCCTTGTGGTTGAGTTCCAATTTCAGAGCGTTGTGGTCTGAGAATATGCAGGGAATAATTTCAGTCTTTTGGTATCAGTTGAGACCTGTTTTGTGACCCAGAACATGGTCTATTCTTGAGAATGTTCCATGGGCATTAGAATAGAATGAGTATTCTTTGGTTCTGGGGTGTAGTGTTCCATATATATCTATGAGGTCCAACTCGTCGAGTATGGCATTCCAAGCCTTTTATTCTTTGCTTAGTTTTTGCAAGGGTGTTCTTTCTATTTCTGATGGTGGGGTGTTGAGGTTCCCTACTATTAATGTATTTTTATCTATATGTCTCTTTTTTCTGGTTAAGATTTGGCTTGTGTATCTTGCTGCTCCCCTGTTCGGGGCATATATATGTATAATTATCATATCCACTTGTTGGATACATCCTTTAAGAATAACATAGTGCCCTTCTGTGTCTCTAACTATAGTCTTTAGTTTAAAATCGAATCTGTCTGATATGAGAATTGCTACCCCAGCTTTCTTTTGAGGTCCATTGGTGTGAAAGATGGTATTCCATCCCTTTACTTTCAGTCTGAATGTATCTTTGGGTTCAAAATGAGTCTCTTGTAGACAGCAAATGGATGGGTCATTTCTTTTTATCCAATCTGCAACCCTGTGGTGTTTATGGGAGCATTTAAGCCATTCACATTGAGACTGAATACTGAGAGATATGATTTTAATGATGCCATGTTGCCAGTAAAGTCTTTGTTTGTATTGGTTGTGACTTTCTGTTCTGTATCACTCTTGGGGCCTTTTTACCTTTATAGAACCCCCCCCTTAATATCTCCTGTAGGGCTGGTTTGTGGTTATGAAATTGGTCAATGACTGGCAATTCTGGAAGGTCTTTATTTCTCCATCAATTCTGAATGACAGTCTTGCTGGATAAAGGATCCTTGGCTGCATGTTTTTCTCTGAAAGAGCTTTAAATATGCTCCCCCAACCCTTTCTCTCATTCCAGGTCTGTGTAGACAGGTCTGACGTAATTCTGATGCCTTTGCCTTGGTACGTGAGAAATTTCTTTGCCCTGGCCGCTTTCAATACTGTATCCTTGGATCTAATGTTTGTGAAATGCACTATGACGTGACGTGGTGTAGGTTTGTCGTGGTTGAGCTTGGGAGGGGTCCTCTCTGCCTCTTGGACACGAATGTTTGTTTCCCTTGCTAGATTAGGGAAGTTTTCAGCTACAATTTGTTCAAATATCTCTTCTAGACCTCTGTTTTTCTCCACCCCCTTGGGGATGCTGATGATTCTGACATTGGATCGTTTCATTGAGTCAGTAATTTCCCGTAACCTACATTCGTGGGTGTGGTTTTTTTTACGTCCAGCTTCTATTTTTGCTTTTTCTTCTACTAACCCATCCTCCAATTCGCTAATATGTTCCTCTGCCTCATTTACCCTGGCCGTCAGAGCCTCTAGTTTTGACTGCATTGTCTTATAGAATTTTTAATTTCTGCCAGATTTGCTCTCATTTCTGCCCTTTGAGATTCTGTATTCTCATTAACATTTTCATTAACACTTTTTTCAAGTCTGCACATCATCTTGGTCATTGTTACTCTGAATTCCATTTCTGTTAATTTGGTTACATCCATATCCATTAGTTCTGTGGCAGAGGCCACAGACTCATTGTCTTTTCTTTGCTGGGGGCGATTTCTCCTTCTCGTCATTCTGATGAGGAGAGGTTGCGGGCTTGTCCAGAGCCCAAATTATTGACCAGGACCCAGGCAGTGCGCGCTTGTTTTATAGGGATCTTAGGGATGTGGGCTTCTTGATTTTTCGGCCTGCCTTCTGGGGGAGGGGCCTGCCGCGCCGATTCTCAGGCAACCCTGTTTGGGTAGGGTCTCCGTGTCTCCTGAGAGGGGGGATGGGGATGGGCACCCTGTGAGCCGGTGTTTCCAGGCTTTTGTTCTCTGGCAGCTCTCCCTGGTGGTTTGCTGTGCCTCTTCTGAGAGAGCAGCAGTGGCCGAATCTCAGCCTCTGTCTCAGAACAGAGGAATTGCGGACCGTTCTCCACTGATGTTCTGGCCATTGTAACTCTGTTTCTGTTGGTGCTGCTCAACCCTGCAGTGTCCCGGGATGTGCGCCTCACACCTGGCGTCCCAGCCCTCATTTCTAGGGCCGTCGCATCTCAGTCCTTTGTGTTTCTAACACCGCCAGCTGCCCCGGCGCGCTCCCGGAACTCCCGGTCTCAGTCTGGTTCCAGTGAGCGCACCGGAGCTCCGTTTCAGTCTGGGCGCGCGTGTCCCTGGCTCACAGTCTCAGTCTGCTCTCTCCGCGGAGTCTGCCCACTCCCCTGTGTAGGTGGCTACCACTTCCCAGTGCCTGAACGCGGCAGCTCCCTCCCCCTTCCATTTATCTTCTGATACCTGTGCGCGGTTTCACAGCTCCCCGCTTCGTACCTCAATACTCAGCGCTGGAGATGTTCATTTGTAGAGATCCAGATGTATCTTCCTGTGTCTCAGGCTGATTCCGTGGATGTTCAGGCTGGTCTGGTACCTATCCAGCTCGACTCAGGGGACCGGCTGAAAAAGGGGCACCTTACTCCTCCGCCATCTTAACTCCTCCCTCTATCTCAAGGGCATCTTGATCCTTTCAATGTTTTAGCAATCATGACTAAAACTTCTTTAAACTGTCTTGTGTAAGTTTTTATGTGGATATGTCTTCAGTTCATTTGGGTAAATGCCAATGAGTATGACTGCTGGATTGTATGGTGAGACTATGGTTAGAAACTAAGAAACTTCCAAACTGGCTGCACCATTTTGCAATCCCACTAGCAATGAGAGTTCCTGTTGCTCTATATTCTTAACAACATTTGGTGTTATCAATTTTCTGGGGTTAGGCCATTGTACTAGATGTGTTAGGTGTATGTCATTATTGTTATAATTTGCAATTCTCAGAAGACATATGATGTTAGTATCTTTTCACATACTTATTTGCTATCTGTATATCTTCTTTGGTGAAGTATCTGTTCAGATCTTTTGCCTGTTTAAAAAAATAAGTTATTCGTTCTCTTATTGTTACATTGTAAAAGTTTTTTTGTATATTTTGGATACCAGTCTTTATCAAATACATTTTACAGAGATTTTCTCCCAGTCTGTATCTGTCTTTTCATTCTTTTAAGAGCATTTTTCTCAGAGCAGGAGTTTTTAGTTTTCCTGAAGTCCAGTGTATCAATTTTTTTCCTTTAATGGATCATGCTTTTGGCATTGTATCTAAAATGTCATCACTAAGTACACGGTTACCTAGACTTTCTCCTGTTATCTTCTAGAAGTTTTATAGTTTTATATTTTACATGTAGATTTATAATCCATTTGAGTTAGTTCATGAAAGGTGTAAGGCTTGTGTCTAAATTCTTTTTTTTTTTTTTTTTTTTGCATGCGTATGTCCAGATGTTTTAGCACCATTTGTTGAAGGACTATCCTTTGTCCATTGAATTGCCTTTGCCCTCTTGTCAAAGATCTGTTGACTACATTTGTGTAGTTCTATTTCTGAGCTCTCTATTCTGTTCCACTAATTTATTTGTCTATTCTTTCACCAGTACCACACTGTCTTCATTACTCTAGGTTTATAGTTAATCTTAAAGTTGAGTAGACATGAAGCTTTTTTTTCACTTAACAATATACCCTGGAATTCACTTCATGCCACTTTATGGGGATCTTCTTTATGAAATTTGAGTTTTCTAAGTAATTTTAATATGTATGAACAATGAACCACATATTCATTCATTCACAAATCATGAAATTAATGAAACTTACTTTTAAGTGGCATATCTTTTTGAATCTACAGAGATCTTTTAAAGTGTAGCTGAATTCACAATTAAAGAGCCACCCACAGTTTCTGTGGGTCAGGAGATTAGGCATGGCTTAACTGAGTCTGCTGTTCATGATCTCACAAGGCTGCAGTCAAAACATTAGCAGGACTGTAGTCTCATCTGAAACTCAGCTGTTCTTTTCCAAGCTCATGTGTTATTGTTGTTTGAATCCATTTCTTTAGGGCTGTAGGACTGAGGTCTTTGTTTTCTTATGGTCTATTAGACTTGAGTTGCTCTCAACGTCTAGAGGCTGGTCTCAGATTCTAGCCACATGACGTTTTCACAACGTGGAAGCTTGGTTTTTCAAAGCAGGTAAATCCTTCTGATTTGAGGAATAGCCGCAGTCACTAACTTAATTAGGTTTGGCCCAACTAAAATAGTGTCCCTTTTGCTTAACTCAGAGTTTCCTGATTAGAGAGCCTAATTACATCTACAAAATCATTTTTGCCATATAACATAATCATAGGAGTTATATCTCATCTCACTCACAGATTGGGCTGATACCTGAGGGGAGGGGATTATACAGGATATATTAACCAGGAGGTAGAAATCTTGGGGGCCATCTTAGAATTCTGCCTACAACACACAAAGCTTAGTCCTGATTTCTCCTTTGCTTTATGTGTCTTTCTGTCTGGTTCTTAATCTCCACATGGCTGACTCTAATTGTTAGGTTGGTTTCATCTTAAAAAAAGCTTCTTAGAGAAGCTCTTACAGAGTTGCATCCGAATAATACAATCTAAAGAAGCCGTGCAGTCATTTTGAGTTTCAGTTCTCTGTATGAACTTTTAATTATCTGCTATTTCTTATTTATTTGCTGGTTTATTTGTCAGTTGTCATCCTTTTCTCCTCACAACTAGAATATAAACTACATTAAAATTAAGTGAAGCCTCTGTATTATTTATTGATTTATATTACCTGTAGTCAAAGCAGTACCTTAATCAGTATTTATTGTCTAAATAAATGAAACAAATGAATGAGTAAATGAGTGATGTAGTATAGAGTTTATTTTCATGGTAGAATTTATTTTAATTTCTCTGTAAATAACTTATTTTTTAAAAAAGTGCACTTAGCTTCAGAGACGGGAAGATGGAGGAGGAGGAGATCTTAGTTTTGTCTGGTCCTAGGAATTCAGCTAGATAGCTATCAAATCAGTCTGAATACCTGTGAACTCAACCGGAGATCTAAGAAAAGAATTGCTGCAATTCTACAAATAGAAAGGCGACCACTTTCTGCAAGGTAGGAGGTGCAGAGATGTGAATCTGAGGTGATATATGCGAAGATAAACTGCGGGGGCAGGGAGCCTCCATAAGCCAGCTACCGGAAAGTGATAGAGCAGTGGAGCACAAAATCGGAACTTTTAGAAGTCTGCTCCAGTGAGGGATATCCCTGTATGAAATGCGCTCAGGTGACGAAGTGGGGCTGAGTCCTAGGTAGGACAGGTGTGGTATGAGGATCCCCGGGGTCAGAGAAAGAATGGGGGTGCCTGAATGTGGCAGAGTTCCCAAGCATTGGAGCGGGAAAGCTGGCTGCAATCAGTGAGCCCAGGAGTGGGCTTTCAGCTCAGTGTTGCCATAAACCCCAAACCACAGTGAGACCTCCCACCCCCCGGGAGGAGGGGCGCAGGTGTGTACCACAGGAATCTGCAAAGTTTGGAGACTCAAAATGGGCTTACATGCCTGAGATAAAAATGCTCATCACAGTCTGGATGAACACAGAGTGTGGACAGAAACCAGGGAGACAAGAGTGATTGATTGCTATTCTGTGTGGACTCATTGAAGAGTGGGGGCCGCAAACTTTCAGCTCCAGGGCTAGAGATCAGGACGCTGCCATTTTCGTTCTCATCCTCTGAAGCCATGTGGAAAGCCTTTAGGGAACGAAAGACATAGAGCAATCTGGAGCGCTTACAGGAGCCCAGGCCGCTGGCAAGGGCAGTGCAATGCTGCCCAGGCAAAGAAACCTGAGAATCAGTGTGACAGGCCCCTCCTCCAGAAGATTAGCAAGAACATCCTGCCAAGACCAAGTTTACCAATCACACAGAACTGCAAAACTCTAGTGCTAGGGGAAAATAGTATATAGAATTCATGTTTTTTTTTCTCATGATTCTTTAATCTTTCAATTTCAATTTTATTCTTTTTCCTTTTCAACCAATTTCTTATTTTATCAACTCTTTTTATAAACTTTTTAATTTACATTTTTACAATTACAGTATCCTTTCATTGTATTTAAATATATATATATTATATATATATATTTATATATATAAATATATATATATATAAATATATATATATTTATATATAAATATATATATATATTTATATATATAAATATATATATATATTTCTTTCTTTCTTTCTTTTCTTTCTTTTCTTTCTTTCTTTCTTTCTTTCTTTCTTTCTTTCTTTCTTCTTACAATTTTGGGATATAGTTTCTTCTAACAAATAGACCAAAACACACCCAGAATCTAGTGTATTGCTCTGTTCTATTTACCTTTCTGATTTTTTTTCTCTCTCTCTTTTTAAAAAGAAATTTTATTTATTTATTTGTCAGAGAGAGAGAAAGCACAAGCTGGGGGAATAGCAGGCTGAGGGAGAAGCAGCTTCCCCACTGAGCAAGGAGCCTGATACAGGACTTGATCCCAGGACCCTGGGATCATGACCTGAGCTGAAGGCAGACTCTTAACTGACTGAACCACCCAGGCATCCCTCTTTTCTCTTAAAGTCTTTTTAAATTTTTATCTTTGCAGTTATGTTCTATCTTTTCAATGTGTTTAATTTTAGTTTTGTATATATGTAAATTTTTCTTTCCAATTTTGGAACATAGTTTCTTCTAACAGACCAAAATACACCCAGAATCTAGTGTATTGCTCTGTTCTGTTCACCTGTCTGATTGATTCTTTCTTTCTTTCTTTCTTTCTTTCTTTCTTTCTTTCTTTCTTTCTCTGTCCTCTTCATTCTCTTCCTTCCTTCCTCTCTCCTTTCTTTCTTTCTTTCTTTCTTTCTTTCTTTCTTTCTTTCTTTCTTTCTTTCTATAATCATTTTTACAGTTACAGTCTATCCTTTCATTGTATTTAATTTTATTTTTGTATAAATAATAAGTTTTTCCTTCTTTATAATTTTGGGACATAGTTTTCTGACAAACAGACCAAAACACACCCAGGATCTAGTGTATTCCTCTGTTCTGTTCACCTGTTTGATTATAGTCTTTCTTTTTTAAATTTTATTTTTGGTTTTGGGTCTCTTCTGATATGTTTAGTGTATATTTATTTATTTTTGGTTTTGGGTCTCTTCTGATATGTTTAGTGTATATTTATCTGGGTTGTTGCTATTTTGTTCTCTCATTCATCTATTCTCTGAAAAGAATGACAAGATGGAAAAACACCTCAAAAAAGAGAACAAGAGGCAGTACTGACTGTAGGGCCCTAATCAGTATGGATGTAAGTAAGATGTTAGAAATAGAGTTCAGAATAACTATTGTAAAGATACTACCTGGGCTTGAAAAAAAAGCATAGTAGACACTCAAGAACCCCTTTCTGGAGAAATAAAAGAACTAAAATCTAACCAAGTCAAAATAAAAAATGATATTAATGAGATGTAATCAAAGATGGAGGCTCTGTTAGGATAAATGAGGCAGAAGAGAGAATTAGTGATATAGAAGACAAGATGATGGAAAATAAAAAAGCTGAGAAAAAAGGGATAAACAACTCCCGAATCAAGAGAGGAGAATTCGAGGGCTAAGTGGTACCATAAAGTGAAACAGAATAATTGGGGTCCCAGAAGAAGAAAAAAGACAGGGGAGAGGGGCAGAAGGTATATCTGAGGAGATTATAGTGGAGAACTTTCCTAATCTGGGGAAGGAAACAGGCATTAAAATCCAGGAGGCACAGAGAAACCCCCTCAAAAACAATAAAAATAGGTGAACACCTCAACATATAATAGTGAAGCTTGCAAATTTCAGAGACAAAGAGAAAATCCTGAAAACAGTTTGGGGATAAGAGGTGCTTAATCTACAAGGGTGAAAATATTTGACTGGCATAGACTGGCATCCATAGAGACTTGGCAGGCCAGAAAGAACTGACATGATATATTCAGGGTGCTAAATGAGAAAAATATGCAGACAAGAATACTTTATCCAGCAAGGCTGTTATTCAGAATAGAAAGAGAGATAAAGAGCTTCCAGGACAAACAGAAACTAAGAGAATTTGTGATCACTAAGCCAGCTCTGCAAGAAATATTAAAGGGGATCCAGTAACTGAAGATAGAGCCCCAAACTAACATAGACCAGAAAGAACAGACAATATACAAAAACAGTGTCTGTACCAGTAATACAATGACACTAAATTCATATCTTTCAATAGTTACTCTGAATGTAAATGGGCTAAGTGCCCCAATCAAAAGAAACAGGGTATCCGAATGGATAAAAAAAGACCCACTGATACGCTATCTGCAAGAGACTCATTTTAGACCCAAAGACACCTCCAGATTTTTTAAAGAGAAGGGGTGGAAAACCATTTATCATGCTAATCAACATCAAAAGAAAGCTGGGGTAGCAATCCTTATATCAGACAAATTATATTTTAAACCAAAGACTGTGAAAAGAGATGAAGAAGGACACTATTATAATTAATGGGTCAATCCAACAAGAAGATCTAACAACTGTAAATACTTATGCCCCTATCATGGGAGCCGCCAATTATATAAACCAGTTAATAACAAAATTAAATAAATAAATTGATAATGATATAGTAATAAAAAGGGACTTCAACACACCCCTCACTGCAATGGACAGATCATCTAAGCAGAAGAGCAACACAGAAACAAGTGTGTTTGAATGACACACTGAATCAAATAGACTTCACAGATATAATCAGACCATTCCATCCTAAAGCAACACATTCTTCTTGAGTGCCATGTAACATTCTTCGAAATAGATCACATACTGGGTCACAAGTCAGGTTTCAACTGGTACCAAAGATTGGGATCATTCCCTGCATATTTTCAGACCACAATGCTTTGAAACTTGAGCTCAATCACAAGAGGAAATTGGAAAGTACTCAAATACAGGGAGGTTAAAGAGTGTTTTACTAAAGAATGAATGGGTCAACCAAGAAATTAAAGAAGAATTTAAAAAATTCATGGAATCAAATGAAAAAGAAAACACAACTGTTCAAAACCTTTGGGATACAGCAAAGGCAGTCCTAAGAGGGAAGTATATAGCAATACAAGCCTTTCTCAAGAAACAAGAAATGTCTCAAATAAACAACCTAACCTTACACCTAAGAAGCTGGAGAAAGAACAGCAAATAAGGCCTAAACTCAGCAGGAGAAGAGAATTAATAAAAATTAGAGCAGCAATCAATGAAATAGAAACCAAAAGAACAGTAGAACAGATCAACGAAACCAGGAGCTGGTTCTTTGTGTGTGTGTGTGTGTGTTTTTAAGATTTTATTTATTTATTCGACAGAGATAGAGACAGCCAGCGAGAGAGGGAACACAAGCAGGCGGAGTGGGAGAAGAAGAAGCAGGCTCATAGCAGAGGAGCCTGATGCGGGGCTCGATCCCATAACGCCGGGATCACTCTCTGAGCCAAAGGCAGACGCTTAACCGCTGTGCCACCCAGGCGCCCCAGGAGCTGGTTCTTTGAAGGAATTAATGAGATTGATAAACCTCTGGCCAGACTTATCAAAAAGAAAAGAGAAAGGACCCAAATAAATAAAATCATGAATGAAAGAGGAGAGAGCACAACCAACACTGAAGAAATACAATTATAAGAGCATATTAAGAACATCTATATGCCAACAAATTAGGCAGTCTGGAAGAAATGGATGCATTCCTACAGATGTATAAACTATCAAAACGGAAACAGGAAGAAATAGAAAACCCTAACAGACCCAAGACCAGCAAGGAAATTGAAGCAGTAAGCAAAAATCTCCCAACAAACAAGAGTCCAGGGATGGATGGCTTCCCAGGGGAATTCTACCAAACATTTGAAGAAGAATTAATACCTATTCTTCAGAAGCTGTTTCAAAAAATATAAATGGGAGGAAAACGTCCAAACTCTTTCTATGAGGACAGCATTACCTTGTTCCAAAAACCAGGCAAAGACCCCACCAAAAAGGATATTATGAGACCAATATCCCTAATGAACATGGATGCCAAAATTCTCACCAAGATACTAGCCAATAGGATCCAACAGTACATGAAAGAATTCTCCACCATGACCAAGTGGGATTTATTCCTGGACCACAGGGGTGGTTCAACATCCACAAATCAATCAATGTGATACACTACATTAATAAAAGAAAGGACAAGAACCCTATGATCCTCTCAATAAATGCAGAAAAAGCATTCGACAAAGTACAGCATCCTTTCTTGATTAAAACTCTTCACAGTGCAAGGAGGGAACATACCTCAATATTATAAAAGCCATCTATGTAAAGCCCACAGTGAATATCATTCTCAATGGGGAAAAACTGGGAACTTTTTTCTTAAGGTCAGGAACATGGCATGGATGTCCACTCTTACCACTGCCATCCAACATAGTACTAAAAGTCCTAGCCTCAGCAGTCAGACAATAAAAAGAAATAAATGGCACCTAAACTGGCAAAGAAGAAGTCAAACTGTCAATCTTTGCAGATGACATGATATTCTATGTGGAAAATGCAAACGACTCCTCCCCAAAATTGCTAGAACTCATACAGAAATGTTGCAGGATATAAAATAAAGGCACAGAAATCAGTTGCATTTCTATACACTAACAATGGGACAGAAAAAGAGAAATTAAGGAGTTGATCCTATTTACAATGGCACCAAAAACCATAAGATACCTAGGAATAAACATAACCAAAGAGGCAAAGGATCTGTACTCTGAAACCTATAGCACACTCATGAAAGAAATCAAGGAAGACACAAAGAAATGGAAAAACATTCCATGTTCATGGATTGGATAAAGAAATATTGTTAAAATGTCTGTGCTACCCAGAACAATCTATACATTCAATGCAATCCCTATCAAAATATCATTGACATTTTTCTCAGAGCTGGAACAAATAATCCTAAAATTTGTATGGAACCAGAAAAGACCCTGAATGTTCAAAAAGAAAACCAAGGCTGGTGGCATCACATTTCTGGCCTTCAAGCTCTATTACAAGGCTGTAATAATCAAGACAGTAGGGCACTGGCACAAAAACAGACACATAGACCAATGGAACAGAATAGAGAACCCAGAAATGGATCCTCAACTCTGTGGTCAACTATCTTTGACAAAGCATGAAAGAATATCCAATGGAGAAAAGACAGTTTCTTCAACAAATAATGTTGGGAAAATTGGACAGCCACATGCAGAAGAATGAAACTGGACCATTTTCTTAAACCATACACAAAAAAAGACTCAGAATGGACAAAAGACCTAAATGTGAGACAGGGATCCATCAAAATCCTAGAGGACAAAACAGGCAGCAACCCTGTTGACCTTGGCCACAGCAACTTCCTGCTAGACACATCTCCAAAGGTAAGGGAAACAAGGCAAAAATGAACTATTAGGACTTCATCAAGATAAAATTCTTCTTCACAACAAAGGAAACAGTCAACAAAACCAAAAGAAAACCAACAGAATGGGAGAAGATATTTACAAATGTCTTAACTGATAAAGGGCTAGTATCCAAAATTTATAAAGAATGTATGAAACTCGACACCCAAAGAGCAAATAATCCAATCAAGAAATGGACAGAAGACATGAACAGACATTTCTCCAAGGAAGATATACAGATGGCCATAGACACATGAAAAAATGATCCACATCACTCAACATCAGGGAAATACAAACCAAAACCACAATGAGATACCACCTCACACCAGTCAGAATGGCTACAACTAAACACTCAGGAAACAACAGATGTTAGTGAGGATGTGGAGAAAGGGGAACCCTCTTACACTGTTGGTGGGAATGCAAGCTGGTGCAGCCACTCTGGAAAACAATATGGAGGTTCTTCAAAAGGTTGGAAATAGAACTACCCTATCACCCAGCAATTGCACTAATGGGTATTTACCCCAAAGATACAAATGTAGTGATTCGAAGGGGTACCTACACCCCAACGTTTATAGCAGCAATGTCCACAGTAGCCAAACTATGGAAAGAATCCAGATGTCCATTGATAAATGAATGGATAATGGGGATATATGTATATATATATACACACACACACATATACATGCCCTGGAATACTATTCAGTCATCAAAGAAATAAAATATTGCCATTTGCATGATGTGGATGGAACTAGAGGGTATTATGCTCAGTGAAATAATAAGTCAGCCAGAGAAAGGCAATTATATGATTTTACTAATATGTATAATTTAAGAAACAAAACAGAGAATCATAGGGGAAGGAAGGGAAAAATAAAGCCAGAGGAAATCAGAGAGGGAGACAAACCATGAGAGACTCTTTTAAAAAATATTTATTTATTTGAAGGAGATCGCGAGCACAAGCAGGGGGAGGGCAGAGGCAGAAGCAGACTCTCCACTAAGCAGGGAGCCCAATGTGGGGCTCGATCCTCGGACCCAGGGATCATGACTTGAGCTGAAGGCAGATACTTAACCAGCTGAGCCTTCCAAGTGCCTAAGAGACTCATAACCATAGGAAACAAACTAAGGGTTGCTGTAGGGGAGGAAGGAATGGGGATAGGGTAACTGGGTGATGGACATTAAGGTGGGCACATGATGTAATTAGCACTGGGTGTTATATAAGACTGATGAATACTGAACTCTACCTCTGAAAGTAGTAATATGTTATATGTTAATTAATTGAATTTTAATTAAAAAGAATAGTTATAACAGAAGAAATCAAATTTAAAAATGTAATAACAAAAAATAAATAAATAAAGTGAACTTATTTGGAGTCCAAATAAGTAACTTTCAGTTTTTAGGTATGTTTTATTTAATGAAAGGGGGAAAATCACAAATTATTTCAGTATTAAGAATTTGTAAATTCACAAAAATTTCAGTTGTACTCTTCTTCAAATTTAAAAGTCTTTTTGTGTTCTCACTTTTTGTTGTATTTATGTCACTTTCCATTTGCACTCATTTTATATAGGTTCATTCATAATAATCATGCAATTTTATGTCATGCTTTTTTATCTAACATTTTATGGGTTTTACATGTTGTAGTTTTAGTAATTATCATCAATAATATTTGAATTGGAAGAAATACCTTTCTAGAGAGGCAAATATGATATAGTTAAAAGAACTCTGAATTTTTAAATCAAACAGACTTTTACTAAATCTCATTTTGTCATTTATTTATTGTATGGCATAGGTCAAATTATTTAGCTTTTCAGTGCCCAGTTTCATTGTCTGTAAAGGGACATTAATACGTCCCCCTTATAGAGCTTTTAAAATTTAAGGAGTTACAAAAAATGCCCAGGGCATCATAGCTTCTTACTAGACATTAGTTGCTTTTTCTTTGCTTGTCTTTGTTTCTTTATTGATGTATATCAATGTTTATATTTAGCAATATTTATATCTACTATGATTATAAAGATATAATTTATGCAGTAGTAATACCTATCCATTGTTGAGTGCTTGCTATATTTAGGGAACTATACTTTGTACTTTAAATAATCTTATCTCATTAAATCTTGTGGCAACCCTATAAGAGAGATATTATTATTCTTATTTTGAAGTGACAAACTAAGAACTTAAGAAACTTGATTAAGGTAAGTGGTGAGTCAAAATTGAAACACACGTGTATAAGTTTCACCTTCTTTTGTATGTTTTTTTAGGATGAATTTTCATTAAGTGTATTCATCAGGGTTCTCCAGAGAAACAGAACCAATAGAATGTGTGTGTCACACACAGCCCATAAATTCTGTCAAGAGTTGATGTTGCAGTATGAGTCTGAAAATAATCTGGAGACAGAATTCTTTCCTTTTGGAGAACTCAGTCTTTTTTCTGAAGGCCTTCAACTGATTGGTTGTGGCTCACACATGTTATGGAGAGTCATCTGCTTTACTCAAAGTCTACTGATTCAAGTTAATCACATCTAAAACAACAACAACAACAACAACAACAACAACAACAACAACAACAACAACAGCACCCCTTCACAGCAACATCTAGGCTCTCTTTGACCAAACAGCTGGGCACCATGGCTGTTAATACACAAAATTAGCTATCACAATAGTGTAGTATATGTGTTTTTAAAAAGCTTCATAGACAGAAAGAACTGGTTCAAATCTTAGCTTTCTAAGAAGTATTTTACTAAATTCCACTGCCACGACCAGATTTTGTATATGTTATTATTACCATAATCTCACCAGTATATGTCTGTATGTTTATGTATATATATACATATATAATTCAACACATATATATTTATTAAAATTTGGGAGGAAAGTAATAAGGATTAAATGGTATTTGATTATTTTAATTTCTATTTCTTTGACTACTATCAACCTTAGACATATTTCAACATATGTTGAAACATATGTTTAACAATTGTATTTTTTGTGTGGTATGTTTGTTTCTGTTTTTTATCCATTTATCCACTGGGGATATTATATTTCCCTTATTGTGTGTGATTTTTATATAAAAGAAATATAATGGGCAGCTTATGATAGCTGCTGAAACTCTTTTTCCCCATACTAAACATAGTGATTCCAGATTTGTATACATTGCAATTCTATTTATCCAGGAAACATTTATTCACCACTTACTGTGTGTCATACTGGACCATACACTAATGGCATGAAGGAAGTAGCTTAGTTTTCACAACTCACAGTAGTGCAAATGATATACACACTAGTAATATGGGAGTAGGATGCCCTTAATTCATCCTTGGAGGAGTTGTTGATGAGAAATTTGGACTAAATAACTGGCCCAAGATAACTGGGTAAGATTTTTTTTTGTACATTGAACCATTACATATTTTATATTGTTCCTAAGAAATAATCATTGTTTCGCCAAGAGGGATTAATTGTTCTGGAAATTACCTTCCCACAGTACAGAACTAGAGTAATGGGCACAATATATAAAACAGCTGTTTTCAGTTGTTGGCTGTTAGGTGGCACAGGTCTGTGATCCCTGAGGAAGAGAACAAATGAGCTGCAACAACTTCCTGCTTTCTGTCTGGAGGCATTTTATGGACAGTAGCAGGGAGAGGAAAACTAAACAGAGCTCAATGTTCTCCATGAGTTGAGAAGACAGAGTTTAGATTTCAGGTAGGTCAAGGTTGCCAGGATTTGTAGGATAGTGTACTGTGGAGGTGGCAGTTGCATGAAGTGAGACCTGAATGCCTGCAGAAGGGTTCCATCAGTTCTGGTTGAATACTGATCTGCACATTCAAGAATGTGGAGAAAGAAAAAGAAAGTGGTTCTCTTGATTCCAGGAGCTCACACAGAGTTGGAAATATTTTGTATTCCTACTAACCAGAAGGAAAGATCTAACTTCTAAGATACAGGGCACTGAATAGAGTACTCAGGAGAGTCTCACTTTAATAATGGTGATAAAGCAGACTTAGAATTAAGATTGTTCTGGAACCATCCCAACAAAGCCTGAAAGAAAGACTTGAAATAATCAAGTGATCTGCAAGTAAATTATGTGTCAGTAAAAAGGAATGTAACAAAATCCAGGGCATGACAATGTAAAATTCACGTTTGTTGAATAGAAAAAAATTACTTGCATGCAAAGAAGCCATAAATCAGAGAAAAAAAAAGAATCAGTCAGATGGAGAAATGATGGAGTTGATGGACTTACCAACCATGGGCATTAATATAGCTATTATTATGCTATAGTAATGCTATAAATATGCTTAAGCATGTAAAGGGTATTCATGAGCATGATGAGGAGAAAAAAGACTCAATTGGAACTTCTAGAGATAACAAATATGACAGCTGAGTCGAAAAGTACACTGGATGGAATCAATATTAAGTAAGAATGAAGCAGAAAAGATCAAAACTTAAAGATATAGCAATAGAAACTAAAATAAAGCACACAGGAAAAAAAAAAAAAAAGGATTGGCAAAAACATGACCAGAGCATCAGTGAGCTGTGGGACAACCTCCAGCAGCTAAGATACATGTACTTGATGTCTAAGAAAGGGGTTGAGGGATAGAAAAATTAGTAGAGAAAAATAATGTGTGAATTTTTCAAAATTTGATGAAAACTGTAAACACACAGATACAAGAAGCCCAACAAACCATTAGTAGAGTAAACTTAAAGAAAATCACACGAAGGTGTATTAAAATAAAATTACCGAAGGGGTGTCTGGGTGGCTCAGTCGGTTGAGTTTCCAGCTCTTGATTTCAGCTCAGTCATAATCTCATGGTTGGAGGTTGAGCCCCTGCATCAGGCTGCATGCTCAGTGGGGAGTTTCTGCTTGAGATTCTCTCGCTCCTTCTCCTTCTGCCCCTCCCCCACTCTCTCTTTCTCTCTCTCTCTTTTTCTCTCTAAAATAAGTAAATAAATCTATAAAATAAAATAAAACTACAGAAAACCAGTCATGAAAAGAAAAATCCTAAAAGCAACCAGAAGAAAAAGGGCACATGACTCACAGGGGTACAAAGATAAGAATGAAACCAGACTTCTTGCAGCAAACTATGGGACAAGATTGATATTTGATGAGTATCAAGTGATGATGATAAAACAACATCTTTAAAGCACTAAAAGAAAAGGCTGTTAACCTAGATTTCTATTCTCAGTGAACATATCTTTCAGAAATGAAATTAGAACTTTTCACACAAACAAATACAAAGAAAATTCATTGTCAACACCTCTACCATAAGAGAGATTAAAGGAAGTTTTTTAGGCAGAAGACAAAATGGTATCAAATGGAAATTTGATCCACCAAAAGATGAAAAGCTCCCAAACAACAGTGTGGGTAAATGTAAAAGACAATTGTCTATTTTTTATTCTCCTCAAGATATAATTAACTGTTTAAAGCAGAGATTATAACATGTATTGTGAGGTTTATAACATATGTAGAATTAAAATAGAAGCTAATCTCGTTCTTTTTTTCTTTGTCAATAACATGTTTCGTTTTATTTCTTCTACAAAACGGTAAAATTTTTTGTTTAATCTTAGAGTCCAAAATTTCACCAGGTTACCTTTAAATAGGTGTTATTTATTTATTTATTTATTTACTTACTTACTTACTTATTTAATATGTGTCATTTTTAAAATAACCCTTGGGAACTAGTAAACTCTTTTAATCTGAACATAACTTTAGAGAACGAAAGTTTTTTCTTTTTTCTTTTTGTTTTTTCTGGCCTATACCTGCTCCTGTGCCTGACCAGGCAGGTTCCTCCCCTACCTGGGTTTGACCCAGATGAACTCGGGGAGCTTGGAAGCCATCCTTAGGAGCCTTGAGTCTGGGCTCCTTAATCATGGGCATGCATGTAATTTATTGTCCCAGCTTGGGACACTTAAGAGTAAAAGGGGGCACTACTCACCAGGAACATTCATTTTAGACTGTTTGTGAGCAAGAAATAGGTTTCTATTGTGTTAGTCACTGAACTGCTAAAGTTTATTGGTAGGATGGTTAGTGCTATCTTAACTAACACATGTAAAAACTTACTTAAGCCTAACTTTTTCTTTTCTTTTATTTTTTTTAAGGATTTATTTATTTATTGTCAGAGAGAGAGAGAGAGAAAGAGAATGGCAGACAGAGGGAGAAGCAGAATCCCTGCTGAGCAGGAAGCCTGATGTGGGACTCGATCCCGGGCCCTGGGGTCATGACCTGGCAGACACTTAACCCACTGACCCACCCAGCTGTCTCAAACCTACCTTTTTTTTTAAATTTAATGTTTTTTTATTATATTATGTTAGTCACCATACAGTACATCCCTGGTTTCTGATGTAAAGTTCAATGATTCATTAGTTGCGTATAATACCCAGTGTACCAGGCCATACGTGCCCTCCTTACTACCCATCATCAGCCTATCCCATTCCCCCACCCCATTCCCCTCTGAAACCCTCAGTTTGTTTCTCAGAGTCCATAGTCTCTTATGCTTCATTCCCCCTTCTGATTACCCCCCCTTTCTTTATCCCTTTCTTCCCCTACCAATCTCCTAATTCTTATGTTCCATAGATGAGAGAAATCATATGATAATTGTCTTTCTCTACTTGACTTATTTCACTTAGCATTATCTCCTCCAGTGCCGTCCATGTTGCAGCAAATGTTGAGAACTCGTTCTTTCTGATAGCTGAGTAATATTCCATTGTATATATGGACCACAACTTCTTAATCCAGTCATCTATTGAAGGGCATCTCGGTTCCTTCCACACTTTGGCTATTGTGGACACTGCTGCTATGAACATTGGGGTGCATATGGCCCTTCTCTTCACTACATCTGTATCTTTGGGGTAAATACCCAGTAATGCAATGGCTGGGTCATAGGGTAGCTCAATTTTTAACTTTTTAAGGGACCTCCACACTGCTTTCCAGAGTGGCTGTACCAACTTGCATTCCCACCAACAATGTAGGAGGGATCCCCTTTCTCCACATCCTCTCCAGCAATTGTTGTTTCTTGCCTTGTCAATTTTTGCCATTCTAACTGGTGTAAGGTGGTATCTTAGTGTGGTTTTGATTTGAATTTCCCTGATGGCTAATGATTTTGAACATTTTTTTCATGTGTCTGTTAGCCATTTGTATGTCTTCATTGGAAAAGTGTCTGTTCATATCTTCTGCCCATTTTATGATTTATTTGTTTCTCATGTATTGAGTTTGAGAAGGTCTTTGTAGATCTTGGATACCAGTCTTTTATCTGTAGCATCATTTGCAAATATATTCTCCCATTCTGTGGGCTGCCCCTTGGTTTTTTTGACTGTTTCCTTGGCTGTGCAGAAGCTTTTTATCTTGATGAAGTCCCACAAGTTCATTTTATCTTTTGTTTCTCTTGCCTTTGGAGATGTGTCATGAAAAAGGTTGCTTTGGCCAATGTCGTAGAGGTTGCTGCCTATGTTCTCCTCTAGGATTTTGATGGATTCCTGTCTCACATCGAGGTCTTTCATCCATTTGGAGTTTATTTTTGTGTATGGTGTGAGAGAGTGGTCAAGTTTCATTCTTTATTTTTTTTTTTTAAGATTTTATTTATTTATTTGACAGAGAGAGAGACAGCCAGCGAGAGAGGGAACACATGAACGGGGAATGGGAGAAGAAGAAGCAGGCTCATAGCAGAGGAGCCTGATGTGGGGCTCGATCCTAGAATGCCGGGATCACGCCCTGAGCCGAAGGCAGACACTTAACCGCTGTGCCACCCAGGCACCTCAAGTTTCATTCTTTTGCATGTAGCTGTCCAATTTTCCCAGCACCATTTATTGAAGAGATTGTCTTTTTTCCACCAGATGTTTTGTCCTGCTTTATCAAAGATTAGTTGCCCAAAGAGCCGAGGGTCCATTTCTGGGTTCTCTATCCTGTTCCATTGCTCTATGTGTCCGTTTTTGTGCCAGTACCATGCTGTCTTTTTGATCACAGCTTTGTAGTACAGCTCGAAATCCGGCATTGTGATACCCCCAGCTTTGTTTTTCCTTTTCAACAGTTCCTTGGAGATTCGGGGCCTTTTCTGGTTCCATACAATTTAAGGACTATTTGTTCCAGTTCTTTGAAAAATGTCATCGGTATTTTGATCGGGATAGCATTGAAAGTGTAGATTGCTCTGGGTAGCATGGACATTTTAACTATGTTAATTCTTCCGATCCATGAGCATGGAATATTTTTCCATCTTTTTGTGTCTTCCTCAATGTCTTTCAAGAGTGATTTATAGTTTCTAGAATATAGGTCCTCTACGTCTCTGGTTAAGTTAATTCCAAGGTAACGTATGGTTTTCGGTGCTATCGTAAATGGGATGGATTCCCTAATTTCTCTTTCTTCAGTCTCATTATTCGTGTATAGAAATGCAACTGATTTCTGAGCATTGATTTTGTATCCCACCACACTACTGAATTGCTCTATAACTTCTAATAGTTTGGGAGTGGATTCTTTTGGGTTTTCCATATAGAGTATCATGTCATCTGCAAAGAGAGACAGTTTGACTTCTTCTTTGCTGATTTGGATAGCTTTTATCCCTTTTTGTCATCTGATTGCTGTTGCAAGGACTTCTAGTACTATGTTGAATAATAGTGGCGAGAGTGGGCATCCTTGTCGTGTTCCTCATCTTAAGGGAAAGGCTTCAAGCTTTTCCCCATTGAGAATAATATTTGCTGTAGGCTTTTCATAGATGGCTTTTATGAGATTGAGGAATGTCCCCTCTATTCCTACACTCTGAAGGGTTTTAATCAGGAAAGGATGCTGTATTTTGTCAAATGCTTTTTCTGCATCAATTGAGAGGATCATATGGTTCCTGAGTCTTTTCTTGTTGATATGATGTATCACACTGATCGATTTGCGAAGGTTGAACCACCCTAGCATGCCAGGGATGAATCCCACTTGGTCATGATGGATAATCCTTTTAATGTACTGTTGGATTCTATTAGCAAGTATCTTGTTGAGGATTTTGGCGTCCATATTCATTAGGGAAATTGGTCTGCAATTCTCCTTTTTGATGGGGTCTTTGCCTGGTTTGGGGATCAAGGTAATATTGGCCTCATAGAATGAGTTTGGTAGCTTTCCTTCTGTTTCTATTTTTTGGAATAGCTTTAGGAGAATAGGTATTATTTCTTCTTTGAATGTATGGTAGAATTCCCTAGGAAAACCATCCGGGCCTGGAGTTTTGTTATTTGGAAAGTTGTTTATCACTGACTCAATCTCTTCATAATTAATTGGCCTGTTTAAAAAATCAATTTCTTCCTGTTTCAGTCTTGGTAGTTTATAGGTTTCCAAGAAGGCGTCCATCTCTTCCAGATTGCTTATTTTATTGGCATATAGCTGTTGATAAAAGTTTCTAATAATCCTTCCAATTTCATTGGTGTTGGTCATGACCTCTCCTTTTTCATTCATAATTTTATCAATTTAGGTCCTTTCTCTATTCTTTTGGATAAGTCTTGCCAGCAGTCTGTCAATTTTATTGATTCTCTCAAAGAACCAGCTTCTAGTTCTGTTGATCTGCTCTACTGTATTCCTGGGTTCTAATTCATTGATTTCTGCTCTCATCTTGGTCAACTGCTTCCACATGCATAGATTAGGCATGTCCCTCTGTTGCTGTTCCAGCTTCCTGAGGTGAGAATATAAAAACTGCATTTTCAATTTTTCTATTCTTTTGAGTGAAGCTTGGATGGCTGTGTATTTCCCCCTTAGGACTGCCTTTGCAGTATCCCATATATTTTGGACCATTGTGTTTTCATTCTCGTTGGTCTCCATAAATTGTTTAAATTGATTTTTCACTTCCTGGTTTATTGAGTCATTCCTGAGCAGGATGGTTCTTAGTTTCCAAGTGTTTGAGTTTCTTCCAAGTTTTTCCTTGTGGTTGAGTTCCAATTTCAGAGCGTTGTGGTCTGAGAATATGCAGGGAATAATTTCAGTCTTGTGGTATCGGTTGAGACCTGTTTTGTGACCCAGAACATGGTCTATTCTTGAGAATGTTCCATGGGTATTAGGATAGAATGAGTATTCTTTGGTTCTGGGGTGTAGTGTTCTATATATATCTATGAGGTCCAACTCATCGAGTATGGCATTCAAAGCTCTTGTTTCTTTGCTGATTTCTTGCTTAGGTGAGCTGTCTATTGCTGATAGTGGAGTGTTGAGGTCTCCTACTATTAATGTATTTTTATCTATATGTCTCTTTTTTCTGGTTAAGATTTGGCTTGTGTATCTTGCTGCTCCCCTGTTGGGGGCATATATATGTATAATTGTCATATCCACTTGTTGGATACATCCTTTAAGAATAATATAGTGCCCTTCTGTGTCTCTAACTATAGTCTTTAGTTTAAAATCGAATCTGTCTGATATGTGAATTGCTACCCCAGCTTTCTTTTGAGGTCCATTGGTGTGAAAGATGGTATTCCATCCCTTTACTTTCAGTCTGAATGTATCTTTGGGTTCAAAACGGATGGGTCATTTCTTTTTATCCAATCTGCAACCCTGTGGTGCTTTATGGGAGCATTTAGGCCATTTACATTGAGACTGATTATTGAGAGATATGATTTTAATGATGCCATGTTGCCAGTAAAGTCTTTGTTTGTATCGGTTGTGACTTTCTGTTCTGTATCACTCTTGGGGCCTTTTTACCTTTATAGAACCCCCCTTAATATCTTCTGTAGGGCTGGGTTCATGGTTACGAAATTGGTCAATGACTGGCAATTCTGGAAGGTCTTTATTTCTCCATCCATTCTGAATGACAGCCTTGCTGGATAAAGGATCCTTGGCTGCATGTTTTTCTCTGAAAGAGCTTTAAAAATGCCCCCCAACCCTTTCTCTCATTCCAGGTCTGTGTAGACAGGTCTGACGTAATTCTGATACCTTTGCCTTGGTATGTGAGAAATTTCTTTGCCCTGGCTGCTTTCAATACTGTATCCTTGGATCTAATATTTGCGAATTGCACTACGACGTGACGTGGTGTAGGTTTGTCATGGTTGAGCTTGGGAGGTGTCCTCTTTGCCTCTTGGACACGAATGTTTGTTTCCCTCGCTAGATTAGGGAATTTTTCAGCTACAATTTGTTCAAATATCTCTTCTAGACCTCTGTTTTTCTCTACCCCCTCGGGAATGGTGATGATTCTGACATTGGAACATTTCATTGAGTCAGTAATCTCCCGTAACCTACATTCCTGAGTGTGGATTTTTTTGAGTCCAGATTCTATTTTAACTTTCTCTTCTACTAACCCATCCTCCAATTTGCTGATATGTTCTTCTGCCTCATTCACCCTGGCCATCAGAGCCTCTAGTTTTGACTGCATTTGGCTAATAGAATTTTTAATTTCTGCCAGATTCGCTCTCATTTCTGCCCTTAGAGATTCTATATTCTCATTAACATTTTCGTTAATACTTTTTTCAAGTCTACACATCATTTTGACCATTGTTACTCTGAATTCTATTTCTGATAATTTGGTTATATCCATATCCATTAGTTTTGTGGCAGAGGCCACAGACTCATTGTCTTTTCTTTCCTGGGGGTGATTTCTCCTTCTCGTCATTCTGATGAGGAGAGGTTGCGGGGTTGTCCAGAGCCCAAATTATTGACCG
Organism: Ursus maritimus; assembly: GCF_017311325.1. Lineage (NCBI taxonomy): Eukaryota > Metazoa > Chordata > Mammalia > Carnivora > Ursidae > Ursus > Ursus maritimus. Next base: position 35,772,649 of record NW_024424564.1, on the reverse strand, counting down.
GGACCCAGGCAGTGCGCGCTTGTTTTATAGGGATCTTAGGGATGTGGCTTCTTGATTTTTCAGCCTGCCTTCTGGGGGAGGGGCCTGCCGCGTCGATATTCAGGCAACCCTGTTTGGGTAGAGTCTCCGTGTCCCCTGCGAGGGGGAATGGGGATGGGCACACTGTGAGCCAGTATTTCCAGGCTTTTGTTCTCTGGTGGCTTTCCCTGGTGGTTTGCTGTGCCTCTTCTGAGAGAGCAGCAGTGGCCGAATCTCAGCCTCTGTCTCAGAACAGAGGGATCACGGACCGTTCTCCACTGATGTTCTGGCCGCTTTAACTCTGTTACTGTTGGTGCTGCTCGACCCTGCAGCATCCCCGGATGTGCGCTCCATACCCAGCGTCCTAGCCCTCACTTCCAGGGCCGGTGCATCTCTGTCCTTTGTGTTTCTAATACTGCCAGCCGCCAGCCAGCAGCCCCCAGCCGCCCCCGCGAGCTCCGAAGCTCTGGCCCTCAGTCTGGTTGCACGTGTTCCCCGGCTCACGGTCTCAGTCTGCTCTCTCGCGGGTGCTGGTCTGAGAGTCCGCCCGCTCCCCCGTGCAGGTGGCTACCGCTTCCCGGCGTCTGAACGCAGTGGCTCCTCAGAAAGTTTTTTTCTGTTATTTCTTTATTATTACATTTTTGTTTGTTCTTATTCTATTATTTATAAACTTACAAATGCTAAGTTTATAATCGATGCCTTTAATAAAGATTTCTACTTCTTTTTTATTCTGCATTGTCTCCATGTGATTTTCTAGAACACTAAATTGCTTTTCTTCAGTGACATTTTCTTTATCATTTTCTTGACTGAATTGTAAAATCCAAGTATCCTTTATTCTATTTCTGTAGATTCTTTTTTACATATTCTAATTTTATAACCTTAGGGGATCAAATAGATTTTTCTTCATTTTCCCCCCTGCATCCTCCAATATTTTTGCCTCCACTATCTTGTTGATCATCTAAATTTGCTCCTTTTTAGCTGCTATGTCCGCTTAAATGGCTTATTGATCCTTTTCTGCCTCTTCATATCATTGGGTATGGGATTCTTCCACACCTGTACTGCTCAGGCTTTGGAATCTCTTGAAAAGTCGTCATTAAAAAATCATAGGGCAGGATTTACCCCCAGAGTGCTTTTAGTGGAAAAGCTTATTTAGCTTATAAAGGGAGATCTGTATTTTTCAGTGTAATCAGGAATGCATTGAACTTAGCCCTATACTGTAATTCCTCTCCAATGAAAAGTAAAATCTGGCCTTTTTAAATGAACAAGCAGAAGTTTCTCTCCTAACTCAGGGATATCCACGGATCTGTGACGTTTGGTGAGAGAGGAAAACGTAGAAGAGGCTACACTCTCTGACTCTTCTCCAGTAAATGTCAGGCCAGAACTGTATTTTCTTTCTTAGGACTTGAGATACCAGGTGATTCTAGGTTTTTCTCTCGCCTCCAGAGTAAACATCAATTCTTTTTGAGCTTGAGTGACCCATCCAGGGACATAGGAAAGAGAAGGAATGGAGAGTATGGACAAAGACTATCATCTTCCCAGAGTCCTATTCCTCAACTCTCCAATGGAAATTAGGTTCTGTCTTATTTGGTTGTCTGGTTAGATATATCACAGATTAATTATGGAACATAATAAATATCCCCCCTTTTAAGAAATGTAATTTCTGCCAAGAGAGAGTTGTTTTATTGCGTAACTTTTAAGTGAACTTTTTTCTTTTTATAAAAAAAGGGAGACTTTATTCAGAAGAACAGAAGCAGCTAGAGGTTTGACTGGGTCATTGTGATTCCTGGTGGGAGTTAACGCAATTCAACAGTGTTCTCAGCAGCAGACTTTCTTTTACTTCAAAGTCCTAGCACTTTTGGAAGAGACTCTAATTAGAAGATATTTTATGGAAAACATTTGGAAATTATTTCCCACTGGTGCAGTTTTAAATACAGTAATCTCATTCATTCCCCACCCCCACCTCCCCAAAAGACCCCATTAAATTATGTATTTTTTTAGCCTATATTATTTGCTGTTGTTTTGAACAGCCTTCAGGGTAAAAAATATTTTAGGGGAGCAACTGATGCTGCTGTTAAGACCTTACTCACACCAGTTTTGTCATGGTACATGGCTGTCCTTCTGATCTCACCTGTTGAGCAGGGCCTGGAGACAGAGATGAGACTGAAAACTAGAAGTAAGATAAAGGCCAAGAAAGATAGAGGAAAGGAAAGATTTGTGGAGGAAGGTGTCTTTAGAAAAAAACTAAAGATTTACTTTTATAAGTTCTTTTAAGTATTTTGGAAACTTGTTAAAGAATGTGTTAACATTATTTTTGGATAGATGTTATTAATCTGGACACATGCAATATTGAGTTTGCTTTGGTTCATTTGGCATATATGCTATCAAGATTTACACCTCAGTTCTTCCTGTGTCTCACAACACATTTTCCTTCTCTGTTATACTCCCTCTTTTTTTTTTTAAAGTCAAATTGTGTCATTTTATGATTTACATTTATAGAACAATACTCCTTGCCAACAGTAAGGATTACATTTTCTCATTTGTTTTCCAGATTTTGCCTTCCGAGTAGCTAGATGGCACTTTGAAGTGGAAGTATATTTAGTAATCATGTTATTTTAACATTTCCAGAAGTGAAAGACCTAAAAAGAAATGAGAACCAAGAGTACATTTTTAAAGCTTAAGTTAGAAAGAACCATTATTTGAATACTTCAAATTAACACAATTTGCTTGGTTTCTCTTAATAAACATAATGAAATTAAATCTTACTTATTTTATAAATTACTTGTAAAACAGAAAATGTGAAGATAAGATATGAAAATTATGAAATTTGCTTAAATTCTTAGGATTGCCTCTGCTTTCTGGTGGACATTTAACCAATGTAGTATCATTACTGAAATCACAAAAAGAGTAATAGTCTTTCATTTTTCTTTAACAAAGACATTCTTGGTTATAGATAACTTGGAAATTTGAAAATGTATGAAAAATAAAATGAAAATTTGTCTGTCATACAGAGATATATTTTATCTTGGTTTTTTCATATATAGATGACTAAAAATGAACCTCTTCATTTTAAGTCTTCACTTATGAGAATTTTTTCATGCAAATTACTTTTTCAAAAATTTTACTTATAATAATATTCTAATATATGGAGGCAGCATAATTTCATTATTTCCTATGGTTAGGCATTTAGGTTGCTCAGAAATTTATTTGATCATAAATAATACTAAGAAAAATCTCCTGGAATAAAAAAAATGTTTGTGTATATATATACCTTTTTTTTGTGATTAGATTCGTAGAGTTGAAGTAAATTTGTTAAAGCATATAGTCAATAATATTTTTGGCTCATAAAAGTATTCCAAGTTGATTGTAGAAAGTTTTCAAAATTCAGAAAAGTGTAAAGAAAAGAATTGAATTGGCCATCATTTCATTATTTAGAGACAACTTTGATTAAAATTTTAAAAACCAAATTAATGTGCCCAGGGTTTGTTATACTGCTTTAAAAAATGAATTAAAATGAAAATTTCCCCTATTTATTTCTGAGAATATGATTTATAAAGACCTTTAAATATTTTATCCTATGGATATAACCTAATTTAACAATGTTTTTGTGTTACATGTTAGGTTCTTTCAATTATATAATCCTTTAGCCTAAATATCACATTTTCCCTCTAGTACAGATACCTAGAAGTGGAATTTTTAAAAGTGATGAAAGGGGGTGCCTGTGTGGCTTAGTCAGCTAAGCGTCTGCTTTTGGCTTGTGTGGTGATCTCAAGGCCCTGGGATTGGAGCCGCATGTCAGACTCCCTTTCCCCCCAGTTTGTGCTCTCTCTCTCTCTCAAATAAAGTCAAAAAAAAAAGTGAGGAAAGAGAAGAAATTCTTTTTTAGCTTCTTTATATACACTATCAACTTATTTTTTAGGGCACCTGGGTGGCTCAGTCAGTTAGGACTCTGCCTTCAGATCAGGTCATGATTCCAGGGTCCTGGGATAGAGTTCCAGATCAGGCTCCCTGATCCACAGGGAGACTCCTTCTCCCTCTGCCTCCTTCTCTCTCTCTCTCATGAATAAATAAATAAAATCTTTAAAACAAAACAAAAAAAAACCCTTATTTTCCAAAAGATTTATCGAAGCCCCTCATCAGCATTATATGTTATGCCTAAAAAAAAGAGTGCCACATTGATCAGTGAAAGCTAGCGCTTCACTATTTGAATTTCTGTTTCTCTGAGTACTAATAAACACTTTTTATATGATCAGTGGCCAGTTGTATTACTTTTAAAATGATCTTTTCAAGCCTTTTATATGTTTTGAAATTACTATGCCATTTTGTTTATGGATTTGTGGGGTCTTTGCATATTAAGGATATTATTACTTTGTTACATTTATTGTAAATTATTTTCCATGCATACAATTTATTTTCAAATTTTATTAAGAATGTTTAAATACAGGGTTTAATTTTTTTATGAAATGATGTCTCTAAATCATTTCTTTTATATGTTTACTAGTATTTTTATTGATAGTCCTTTTAAAGAAAGTGCTTTTTTCCCCCTCCACAAATGACTTTAATGGTTTCATTTGCTATGGTATGTAAAAAGAAAATTAAAGTTCTCCCCCCCCCAGATATTTTAAACTTATTTCCCATCATAGTTTATTCACTCATTTTCTATAGATTTTTGATGCTTCCTTTTTCATGTAGTAGGTATTTACATAATAAAGATTATATATTAAGATCTGAACTAGTACTATTTCTTCTATCATTCTTGCACAAGTACTATGGTGTTTTGCCTTTTATAGTACTTATCTTCTTTTTTATAATTTCCTTAGCTTTTTTTCCTCTTTATTCTGGTGAATTTTTCATTCATTTTGCTACCTTTCCCCTCAGATCCAACAAGGATCAATTTATTATTTTAACCATTCATTAAAAACTATTTATTGTTCAACTATGATCTGTTATGTAGAGTTCTAGTCTCATATAATTGTATATGATACAACTTCAGCCCTCAATTTACTTATAAATTATAGGAAGAGTCTATAGAAATTTTGATTGTGATTACAAGTAACATGCCTTTATTTGAGTATGATTTACCGTATTTGGAACATTCAGCCTTCTCAATCAAGACTATGGTATTTCTTGGGGTGCCTGAGTGGCTCAGTCGTTAAGCGTCTGCCTTTGGCTCAGGTCATGATCTCAGGGTCCTGTGATCCAGCCCTGCATCAGGCTCCCTGCTCAGCAGGAAGCCTGCTTCTCCCTCTCCCACTCCACCTGCTTCTGTTCCCTCTCTCGCTGTCTCTCTCTCTCTGTCAAATAAATAAATAAAATCTTAAAAAAAAAAAGACTATGGTATTTCTCTATTTGAACTAGTTTTCCTTTGTCTCTCAGCCATGTATTTTATGTTTTATAATATCACAGCTTTATTTACCTAAGGCCCCCACATCTCTCATTAAGGTTGTTGTTGGCTGTTTTGATTGTGAATTTCAAATTTTTTGAACCGTATCTTTTTCTATTTATGTTCTAGGAAGTTTTTCTTATATATAGAAAGACTGTTAATTGTTTATTTTATAACCAGTAGTGATATTATACCCTCCTAAACTATAATAATTTTCAGCTGCTCTTCTTAAATTTTATAAGTATGTAATTGTTTCACCTGAAAATAATGTGATATTTTCATAATTATACATCTATCATTTAAGATCTAATTTTATGGTATCTTTTTCTTTTTTTTTTTTTTAAAGATTTTATTTTATTTTATTCGACAGAGATAGAGACAGCCAGCGAGAGAGGGAACACAAGCAGGGGGAGTGGGAGAGGAAGAAGCAGGCTCCTAGCTGAGGAGCCTGATGTGGGGCTCGATCCCGTAACGCCAGGATCATGCCCTGAGCCGAAGGCAGACGCTTAACCGCTGTGCCACCCAGGCGCCCCTATGGTATCTTTTTCTTGACTTCTGCATTGACAAGAACTTTCATGACATTAGATAATAATGGCAGTGATGGAAATTGTTATTTTCCCACTAATTTTAATGTTATTATGTACTATTGATTCTTGTTTTAAATATCCTTTTTTCTGTGGTTTACTAGATGTCTTTAGTGAGAAGTGGTCTTTGTTTCTTTTTTAGTTTTATTAAATAACTTTTTGATATATATTGAGACAATTTACATTTTATTTGACCTATGGCATTCCCAGTTTAAATCTATATTGTATTATTATTTAAATATGTAATTGGATTTTTCATGTTGTTATTTTATTTAGGATTTTTAGATGTAAAGTCATTTCACTCATTTTTATTTTTTTACTTTTTTATTATTTTTTACTTTTTTATTATGTTATGTCACCATACAGTACATCATTAGTTTTTGATATAGTGTTCCATGATTCGTTGTTTGCATATAACACCCAGTGCTCCATGCAATACGTGCCCTCCTTAATACCCACCACTGGCCTAGCCCAAACCCCATCCCCCTTCCCCTCTGAAACCCTCAGTTTGTTTCCCAGAGTCCATAGTCTCTCATGGTTCATTCCCCCTTCTGTTTACCCCTGCTTCATTCTTCCCTTCCTTCTCCTACTGATCTCCCTGCTATTCCTTATGTTCCATAAATGAGTGAAACCATATGATAATTGTCTTTCTCTGCTTGACTTATTTCACTTAGCATAATCTCCTCCAGTCCCCTCCATGTTGCTGCAAATGTTGGATAATCATCCTTTCTGATGGCTGAGTAATATTCCATTGTATATATGGACCACACCTTCTTCATCCATTCGTCTGTTGAAGGGCATCTTGGCTCCTTCCACAGTTCAGCTATTGTGGACAATGCTTCTATGAACATTGGGGTGCATATGGCCCTTCTCTTCGCTATGTCTTCATCTTTGGGTTACCCAGTAGTACCTAATAGTACCCAGTAGATCATAGGGTAGCTCTATTTTAACTTTTTAACTTTTAACTCCACACTATTTTCCAAAGTGGCTGTACCAACTTGCATTCCCAACAGTGTAAGAGGGTTCCCCATTCTCCCCATCCTCTCCAACATTTGTTGTTTCTTGTCTTGTCAATTTATGCCATTCTAACTAGCATAAGGTGGTATCTCAGTGTGGTTTTGATTTTAATTTCCCTGATGGCTAATGATTTTGGACATTTTTTCATGTGTCTGTTAGCCATTTGTATGTCTTCATTGGAAAAGTGTCTGTTCATATCTTCTGCCCATTTTTTGATTTGATTATTTGTTTCTTGTGTATTGAGTTTGAGAAGTTCTTTATAGATCTTGGATACCAGCCTTTTATCTGTAATTTCATTTGCAAATATATTCTCCCATTCTGTGGGGTGCCTCTTTGTTTTGATGACTGTTTCCTTTGCTGTGCAGAAACTTTTTATCTTGATGAAGTCCCACTAGTTCATTTTTTCTTTCGTTTCTCTTGCCTTTGGAAACGTGTCATGAAAGAAGTTGCTGTGGCCGATGTTGAAGAGGTTACAGCCTATGTTCTCCTCTATGATTCTGATGGATTCCAAGGTCTGTCATCCATTTGGAGTTTATCTTTGTGTATGGTGTGAGAGAGTGGTCAAGTTCCATTCTTTTGTATATAGCTGTCCAATTTTCCCAGCATCATTTATTGAAGAGCCTGTCTTTTTTCCACTGGATTTTTTCCCCTGCTTTGTCAAAGATTAGTTGACCACAGAGCTGAGGATCCATTTCTGGAGTCTCTATTCTGTTCCATTGTTCTATGTGTCTGTTTTTGTGCCAGTACCATGCTGTCTTGGAGATCACAGCTTTGTAGTATAGCTTGAAATCAGGCAACGTGATGCCCCCAGCTTTTTTTTTCTTTTTCAACATTTCCTTGGCGATTCGGGCCCTTTCTGGTTCCACACAAATTTAAGGGCTGTTTGTTACAGTTCTTTGAAAAATGTCATTGATATTTTGATCAGGATGGCTTTGAAAGTGTAGATTGCTCTGAGTAGCATAGACATTTTGACTATGTTAATTCTTCCAATCCATAAGCATGGAATATTTGTCCATCTTTTTGTGTCTTTTTCAATGTCTTTCCATCAGTGTTCTGTAGTTTCTAGAGTATAGATCCTTTACCTCTCTGGTTAAGTTTATTCTGTGATATCTTATGATTTTTGGTGCTATTGTAAATGGAATCGATTCCCTAATTTCTCTTTCTTCAGTCTCATTATTCGTGTATGGAAATGCAACTGATTTCTGAGCATTGATTTTGTATCCTGCCACATTACTGAATTGTTGTATGAGTTCTAGTAATTTGGGGGTGGAGTCTTTTGGGTTTTCCATATAAAGTATCATGTCATCGGTGAAGAGAGAGAGTTTGACTTCTTCTTTGTCAGTTTGAATACGTTTTATTCTTTTTTGTTATCTGATTGCTGTTGCTAGGACTTCTAGTACTATGTTGAACAATAATGGCGAGAGTGGGCATACTTGTCGTGTTCCTGATCATAAGGGAAAGGCTCTCAGCTTTTCCCCATTGAGAATGATATTTGATGTAGGCTTTTCATAGATGGTTTTTATGAAATTGAGGAATGTAGCCTCTATCCCTACACTCTGAAGGGTTTTAATCAGGAAAGGATGCTGCATTTTGTTAAATGCTTTTTCTGCATCAGTTGAAAGGATCATATGGTTATTGTCCCTTCTCTTATTAATGTGATCTATCACACTGATCGATTTGTAAATGTTGAACCACCTTGCATCCCAGGGATGAATCCCACCTGGTCGTGATAGATAATCCTTTTAATGTTTTGTTGGATCCTATTAGCTAGGATCTTGTTGAGAATTTTGGCATCCATATTCATCAGGGTTATCGGTCTGTAATTCTCCTTTTTGATGGGGTCTTTGCTTGGTTTGGGGATCAAGGTAATACTGGCCTTATAGAATGAGTTTGGTAATTTCCCTTCTGTTTCTATTTTTTGAAACAGCTTCAGGAGAATAGGTATTATTTCTTCTTTGAATGTTTGGTAGATTTCCCCTGGGAATCCGTCATGCTCTGGACTCTTGTTTTTGGGGAGGTTTTTGATCACTGCTTCAATCTCTTCATAATTAATTGGTCTGTTTAAATAATCAATTTCTTCCTGTTTCAGTCTTGGTAGTTTATAGGTTTCCAGGAAGTCATCAATTTCTTCTAGGTTGTTTAATTTATTGGCATAAATTTGTTGATAAAAGTTTCTAATGATCCTTCCTATTTCATTGGTGTTGGTTGTGATCTCTCCCTTTTCATTCATAATTTTATTAACTTGGGTCCTTTCTCTATTCTTTTGAATAAGTCTGTCCAGTGGCTTATCGATCTTATTTATTTCAAAGAACTAGCTTCTAGTTTTGTTGATCTGCTCTACTGTGCTCCTGGTTTCTAATTCACTGATCTCTGCTCTAATCTTGATCAATTGCCTTCTCGTGTGTGGGTTAGGCCTGTTCTTCTGTTCCAACTCCAGCTTCCTAAGGTAAGAATATAAGGACTGCATTTTAGATCATTGTATTCTTTTGAGTGAGGCTTGGATGGCTATGTATTTTCCCCTTAGGACCGCCTTTGCAGTGTCCCCTAGGTTTTGGACCGATGTGTTTTCATTCTCATTGGTTTTTATAAATTGCTCAAGGTCTTCTTTAATTTCCTGGTTTACCCAATCATTCTTAAGCAGGATGGCTCTTAGTTTTCAAGTGTTTGAGTTTCTTCCAAATTTTTTCTTGTGATTGAGTTCCAGTTTCAAAGCATTGTGGTCTGAGAATATGCAGGGAATAATCTCAGTCTTTTGGTATTGGTTGAGACCTGTTTGTGACCCAGTATATGGCCCATTCTGGAGAAAGTTCCATGTGCATTCAAAAAGAATGCGTGTTCTGTTCTAGGGTGCAGTGTTCTGTATATATCTATGAGGTCCATCCGGTCCCGTATGTCATTCAAAACTCTTGTTTCTTTGTTGATTTTCTGCTTAGGTGATCTATCTGAGAGTGGATTCTTGAGGTCCCCTACTATTAATGTATTATCTATATGTCTCTTTATTCTGGTTAAGAGTTGGCTTGTGTATCTAGCTGCTCCCCTGATGGGGGCATAGATATTTATAATTGTTAGTTCCTCTTGTTGGATACACCCTTTAAGAATAATATAGTGTCCTTCTGTATCTCTAACTACAGTCTTTAGCTTAAAATCTAATCTGTCTGATATGAGAATTGCTACCCAAGGTTTCTTTTGAGGTCTGTTGGCATGAAGAATGGTTCTCCATCCCTTCACTTTCAGTCTGGATGTATCTTTAGGTTCAAAGTGAGTCTCTTGTAGACAGCAAATCGATGGGTCATGTCTTTTTATCCAATCTGCAACCCCGTGGCATTTATGGGAGCATTTAGGCCATTCACATTAAGGGTGATTATTGAGAGATATGATTTTAATGATGTCATGCTGCCTGTGAAGTCTATGTTTCTATAGAGTGTAAATTTCGCTTCTGTATCACTCTTGGGTTATTTTTACTTTTACAGAACCCCCCCTTAATATTTCTTGTAGGGCTGGCTTGGTGGTCACATATTCTTTCAGTTTCTGCTGGTCTTGGAAGCTCCTTGTCTCTCCATGCATTCTGAAGGACAGCCTTGCTGGATAAAGAATCCTTGGCTGCATGTTCTTCTCACTTAGCGCTCTGAATATGTCTTGCCAGCTTTTTCTGGCTTGTCAGTTCTCTATAGGCAGGTCTGATGTTATTTTGATGTTCCTCCTTCTGTAGGTGAGGATTGTCTTCCCCCTGGCTGCTTTCAAGATTGTGTCCTTGGATCTAAGATTTGTGAATTGTACTATTATGTGACGTAGTGTCGGTCTGTTCTCATTGATCTTGGGAGGGGTCCTCTCTGACTCTTGGACATGAATGATTGTTTCCTTTGCCAGGTTAGGGAAGTTCTCAGCTACAGTTTGTTCGGATATCTCTTCTAGACCTCTGTCTTTCTCCACCCCCTTGGGGATGCTGATGATTCTGACATTGAAATGTTTCATTGAGTCAGTAATCTCCCGTAGTCTTATTTCTTGAAATTGGAGTTTTTTAAGCCATGTTCCCCCTTTTTCCTGCTTTTCTATTATCTCATCTTCCAACTCACTAATTTATTCTTCTGCTTCATTTACCCTGGCGGTCAGAGCATCCAGTTTAGACTGCATTTGATTCATAGCATTCTTAATTTCCCACTCTCATTTCTGCCCTTAGAGATTCTATATTCTCGTTGATATTTCTTTCAAGCCTACACATCATCTTGACCATTGTTACTCTGAACTCCATTTCTGACAATTTGGTTATAAATTGTTCTGTGGCAGAGGCCACAGTTTCTGTTTCTTTCCTTTGTTGAGGGTTCCTCCTTATCGTCATTCTGATGAGGAGAGGTCGCAGGGATGCACAGAGCCCAAATTATTGACCAGGACGCAAGCAATGTGCACTGGTTTTATAGGGACTTTAGGGATGTGGGCTGCTTGTTTTTTCAGGCTGCCTTCTGGGGGCGGGCCCTGCCACGCTGATACTCAGGCAACCCCGTTTGGGTAGAGTTGCCCTGCCCCCTGTGTGTGGGGGGGATGGGCACAGTGTGAACCGGTTTTTCCGGGCTTTTGTTCTCTGGCGGCTTTCCCTGGCGGCTTTCTGTGAGTCTTCAGAGGGTTGGAGCAGCAGTGACTGTATCCAAACCTCTGTCTCAGAACAGAGCGATCGCAGTCTGCTCTTCACTGAGCTCTCCTGGCCACTCCAACTCTGTTTCTGTCTGTGCTACTAAAAACCCCGCAGTGTCCCGGGTTGTGTGCCCCACAGCCATTCTCCTAGTCCTCGTTCCCAGGGTCCGCAGGTCTCTTCCCTTTGTGCTTCTAACACCGCCAGCCACGCCCAGTTCCCACGCATGCTCCCGAGCTCCCTGTTTCAGTCTGGTTTCCCGGCTGCTACTGGTCCTTGAGTCCGGCCCACTCCCCAGCACAGGAGGCTACCACTTCCTGGCGCTGGAGCGTGGCGGCTCCCTCCCCCTTCCATTTATCTTCCGATATCTGTACGTGGATTCACGGTTCCGCGCTTCGTACCTCAATACCCACTGCAGGAGATGTTTGTTTGTAGAGATCCAGATGTATCTTCTTACGTATCAGGGTGATTTCGTGGGTGTTTAGGATGGTCTGGTAGATAGCCAGTTTGTTTGAGGGGACCAGCTGAAAAAGTGTCCCCGACTCCTCCGCCATCTTTTTTTCCTCCCCAAACAAGAAGCCTTTAAACTCACTGAAGAACCTTTTTTTTTTTTTTATTTCCTTCAAGTTGGATTTTATTTATTGGGAGATGTAAATAATTATTAAATGATTAGTGGTTCAAGGCATTCAGTACATTCAGCTGAGAGAAGCGGGTGCTGCTTGGCTTGTGGGGAGTCTCTGAGGGGCGCCACGAGGTTGGTTCTTCAAGTGCTGGCAACACTACAGCTGAGTTTGGCTGCAGCTACAGGAAGGCAAGCACTCCGGCTGCTCAGGTGAGCAGCATTGCTAGCCATTTCACTCATTTTTAATAGCAGAGATGTTTGTTTTAACATAAATTTATCATTGAGCTTTTGTTTGCAGTGTATTATCGGTTTTAACATACCAACATCTTGTTTTTAATCCTTAAACAATATTTAATTATTGTCAGTTTTATCCCTCCTTTTTAGCCTTACAGTTACCACTTAAGTACTTAAAAGAATGTTTTGAAATCTGTAGTAGGTGGGCTTTTATTTTTGGCCAGCTTAATATTTATTAGTAATTTCTAGAGATTTTCTTTTGTTTCTTTTGCTTTGACATCATAAGGAGAGGAAACAAAACTTATCCTCTTAAGAAATGGGGCTTTTTTTAATGGTATATTTCAAGGTAAATTTTTGTAAGCATTCCATAAGTGTTTAATAAGAGGGTTTGGTTTTTCTTCCCAGCTACACTTTTCTATATACATGCTGTTAATATTCATTATTAATTTTATTATTTAATTACTATGTTTTATTTGCTTTCTCTATCTTTCATAGGTTGAAACTGTATTTATAATTAATATTTCCCAACTTTATTTTTGTTGTTGGTTTCTTATATACCTTCTGTGTTTTATTGCTCACTTCCCCCCCCTTTCATTACACAGGCTACATTTTATTTACTTTGTTTTTATAGTGAACGGGAATATAGAAATTCTTATTTTACTTTTAATAGTAATTAGCTTAAAGTTTATTCAATACTTTCCTTAAAACATGTGTTTCCAATTATCAAGTGTAAGAACAAAACTAGAAATTTCAGTATGATGAGATATTTAGCTTCCTTTAACTTGCCTTATTTGCCGTGCCAAGATATTGTTAATTAAATCTGAAACTCCAATATTTTAAGTATAAAAGTTATTTTAATCCTATAAACCCTTTTTTTGGCTTTTACTTTCAATTTTATAACCATATTAACAAACAATATTATACTAGAATTTTTATTTAATTGAGTTAAATAGTCACTAATTATCCTTTATATTGCATTGTTACATGTTTTCAATCCTTCAATTTGTCTCTTGATAGGATAGAATTTATCTTCAAATGGGATAAATTTGTTGTCCCAAGAATTGTTCATGAGAGCTGAATTTCCTAAGTTTTGCTTTCAAGAGCAACTGGTAACTTAGCTAGGTATAAAATTCTTGAGTTACAACTTTGCAGCCTGAAAAATCTGTTGACATTTTCTCTCATGTGATGCTTTTAAAATTGCAAATATTGCAAAAATATAAGGTCAGCATGATATTTTCCCTTGGTTGATATGGTGGACATTGGATTTTTAAGATTTTCTTTGTTTTCTGAGTACTTAGGATGTGAAAATCTTCCTGTTGGCAAAGATCTCCAAATTGCTTTAAGGTCCTCAAGGTCACCTCCAGGTCTTACTGGGAGGATTTACAGGATTACAGCAAGTAGCTGTAGTCACAGTTATGATTTATTACAGAGAAATATACAAAGCAAAGTCAGGCAGGGAAAAAAAAAATGCATGGATGAAATTGGGGAGAAAGTAGGCACATGCTCCTCTAACAGTGGAGTCAGACAGGATACCTTTAATTCTCCTAGTGATGAGTTGTGACAGCACTTGTCAAATGTTGCCAACCAGGGAAGCTCAGTTAAGATTCAGATCCCAGATCTTTCCTGGGGGCAGGTCATGTAGACACCCTCTGCCTAGCATGTACCACAGCCCCAGACTCCCAGAAGGAAATCAGATGGTCAGCACAAATCACTGTTTTCACAAACAGTTTAGGCACAGTGGGCCACTCTTGTCTGAGTGAAAGGAATTCCTCAGAAATCCAAGTTTCCAGTGACCAGCTAAGGGCTGTACATATAAGCAGACTTTTCAAATATAGTCAGGTATGCTATGTTATCTCTTTTATGCACAGCTTCATATTGGCTAGTTTTTTAATGTTTTAGAAGATGCTAAATAGATCTGCCAATTTTTATATAAATTTCTTATATAAAATTAATTTCAGAGACAAAGATATATCTTAGAAACTATTTCCTTTCCTTATGCCACAGCATAAGAAAATATTCTCCCATTTGAGAGCCTTTTTGCTATTTGCTCTTTTTTTTCCTTAAGAGAGACGAGAGAAAGGGAGAGAGAGAGTGTGAGCATGTGAGTGAGAGCGGCAGAGGGAAAGAGAGAATCTTAAGCCGTGGGGCTCAATCTCATGACCCTGAGATCATGACCTGAGCTGAAATCAAGAGCCAATGCTTAGCCAAATGAGCCATCCAGGCAACCTGTCATTTACTCATTTTTGAATGAAGTAAAGGCTTTTTAGACATTATAGTTCCAATTGGTCATTGATGTTATTAATCCCATCTTACTTTTGGCTCTAATAAATTCCCACTCTCACCACTAAACTTTAAGGATAGGTTGACATGAGCACTCAATTTGTGATATCTAGCAAGCATCCACTTAGAGAGATATTTTCTAGAATGAAGCTAAGCTCTTACTCTAACTTTTGTTAGAGTTAGCTAGGGAATCAAAAACAGTTTTCTGTCCTTTGAAAAATGTTGTATCTTTAATAATATATACTTTGGTGTGAAAAGCTCCAGTTCTTCATTCTGTTTTTCAGTAACTGACTGAACTTTTCAGGATTTAACACCATTCATTGCTTTCTGCCTTCAACCATGGCACATGCTTGGAGCTAAAAGGTATTGTTTTAGTCTGGGTCACATTAGGAGACAGATACAACATAGCCATTCAAACAGACAAAGCTTGACATAAAATATTATAAAACCAGTAGGAGAGTAACTAAAAGATGTAAAACAAAATGTAAAGGTAATCTATGGCTGAGGGAAAGGACCCAAGGAAAGACAAACTTGGAAGAAAGGCCCTTTCCACAAGATTGTGATTCAGAACTCATTGGAGAAAATAGAGTTGCAGCCCACTGGATGGTCCCTTAAGGCTTAGCCAACATCACAGGGAACTCTGAAGCTGGAATGGCCCTTCAGAGTTGTCCTAGTTTGGGAGAAGATGACTGGACTTCATTGGCCAGTTATTAGATACAGGCTGCTCTAGGAAAAGACTTTGACTTTAGGTAATGATAGGATGGCATTGTCTGGTGATGTAAGTGACAGATTAAATGGTATGTGGTCAGATCCGTTTGGAGCAGTTCCCTTTGGTCAGCACTGTGTGTTCTTGAAAGGGTTTTTTCAGATGGTGGAAATCCATAGCTGAGGAACAGAAAAATTCTTTTCTTGTAGATGAAATTAGTTCTCAATTAGGGTGATCATGGTGGAGCACTGGGGAATGAATCCATTGTAGCATCTGGTAAATCAGAAGTTGCTGATGTCTTTGATTGTCATGGGTACTTCCCACTCAGTAACAGACAAATGACTTATCCAGCATGGGTTTAATACCAGGGCTAGACAGAATGAGGCTCAGGCATTTCAATTCAGGTGTGTGATCTTGCATCTGGGAGATTTCATTAAATACTGGCAGATGGCAAGAATGTTGCACAGGTTGAACGATATTGCCATGTATTTTTAGTTTGTCCTGGTGCCTCTGGAAAGTTCTGTTTTACTTAAAAAATTATCTCAAGAAAGAGATAGGCTTTTTAAAACACTCAAGTATTGTTAATCTGATTATTAATTAAAGGTAATTTGTCAGGGAGAAAACATTAGTTTTGAGTTTCTTTACTAGTGTAAATTAGTGAAATATTTCAATCAAAAAACATTTATTGGGTACTGTCAAGCATATAAAAGAAGCATATTAAATTCAGCATTCACATACCCACTCTGTGCCATATACTACTCCAGATACCAAGAGTACAAACATAAGTAAGATATAGACCTCCTTCTTTACCAGCTGTTACCCTTGGGAAAGGATTCTATTTTAGATAGTATGTTTATGACTTAAATCAACCAGGCAGAAGTTGGGCCTTGAGGTGGAAAATTAACCTCAAGGGTTTGCTTCTCAAGATTTCATTCAGACCCTTTCTTTTCTCTATTCTGCACACTCTCCTGTTCACTGTGGCAGGAGAAATTGAAGAAAATGCTCTTATGATTAGAAAATAACCTACATCTAAAGTTATTTTGAGCATTGGTTTATTATAAGAACACAGGCCTAGAAAATTTCTATCAGGACACAAGACTTTTAAAAACCCTAATAGTTTAACTTCTCTACACTGGAAAACGAACTCACCAGGTATATCTAACACACACCCATACACAAATATTGCAACAAAAATGCCTTCTGTGGAGACGTAATTTCTTATATTACGTTGTTGTATGTATTCTAAAAGAAACTTCAAATCTTTTTTTAATATCAGAGTATTTTTAAATATTTAAAACACCTTAAAAATATATTTTTTGTTGCTAATTGCTATCTCCTCAGTAATGATGTGACCAAACTGTGATCTAGATTCCAGTTTTTTACACATCTTTCACCTTTACATACATACTTCACTCTATGGATTAGCATGATCTGTCTTTGCATATAAATTGGAAAAAACGGAAATCGTATCTATTCCTGAAGATGTTTTGAGATTGATCTTTCTAATGTTTGCAAAACCGATGAAGATTCTGTAGGTTGTGTGCTCTGATTGGCAAAGGATTATTTGGACATACATAATTCTTGTACTTCTATTATTTATAAAGAAAATTTGATTTCCCTTGCAATTATTTGAATTTCAATTTTCATAACTCTTTATGCAGATTGACACATTAGGTCTAAAGTTGTGTAAGTAAAAGTATTGTAAGTGAAAGTGTTTTACTATTAGAACCCAAAGTACCATACAATAGTAACATCAATTCATAGCAGGTAGTAACACATCAGAGGTATTATGATTTTATTTCATTATGTTAATAAATATTTAGTAATTGTTAATGAAAGTACTTGCAAATAAGCATTTTAAAAACATCCTAATCAGGTGCATTTAAAAGATTCTATATCAGCTGTTCTTTTGATCACTTATAGTTTTCCTTTGTTATGTTCTCCATACATTTTTTAACTCCCTAGGTTTTTTCTCCCCAGGATTTTGTCTATTATTGTTAAAAGAATGTTTTGATCCTGCAATTGAATTTGCAAACACTAACATGTCTAACATCTTTTGTATTTTTAAAACATGATTTAATATTTTAGTCTTACTTTCTGTGGCTTTATGTTTTTCATGGGCCCGAATTAATATATTAGTCTTTTATTTCCATTCTCCTGTGAGATGATAAAGTTAAGAAATTATATTCTCCTGCAGTTAAATATATTTTCTCATTTTAAAAATAAAATGAAGACCATTGTTTATTGTGTAATTTCCTCCAACCAATAATGTGAATCATGGAAGTTACCCAATAGTATCAAATCATTAGTCTAAACCATCTGTTCCACATCTCTTAGCAGTGATGTGTCCTTAACCTACCCTTGGCAATATTAATATTAACAGACTGTGAAAAATCCCCAATTTCTATTCCTATTTTATTTACTCTATTTTGATTTAGCATCATTATGACCTCAATCAGTTTTCCGCTCATTGACAAACTTAATATCTAATTTGTATTCATTTACTTTTCAGTGTAAAATGCTTCAGTTGTAAGTTTTGTTACTTTATGATGGTTTAATTAATATATTTTCAATCACATTCTTCACTTTTCTGAAATTTTACTTTTGTATAACTGAACAACGGCTACCCCATAAAATGGATGAAAATACAGTATAATAAAGAGAATAGTATATATAATATAAATGTGAAGAATGGCAAATAATATGCTATTACACATTGAAAATGGTAAAATATTGCTATTTAGAGAGGACAATTCTTATCTTTTGATTGCGGGGTTATTAAAGGTCTTTTTGGACCTGTTTTCCTGATTAAACATACTTTTTATTTTCTGTTTTTTAATCCAACACACACACACACAGACACACGAGCATATACATATTTCCATACACACTAGCACATTAGCGCTTCTATATTACATTTGTTTAAAGGGCATTTCTATTCATAATTGTTTACAGAAGACATAAAAAATAAGAAAGGACCAGAGTTGTCAAGTCAAAAGTATATGCATATAATGTGCCCAGAACTGTGCCAGTTATTTTTCAGGTTACACAAATAAAAGAAAATATTGGCCCCATAATCATAAAGATAAGACATACTTTACGTAACATCTAGCAGATAGTTCAAAACAACAGATTTTGTCAGGACCATCTGTATTGTGGCGTTCAGAGAAGAGAAATAGTCTCCGAATCCTTTGTGCCTAGCCACATTGGGGCTTTCTGGTTTATCATCATTGTAGCATTAGTTGTAGAATATTGTGCCTTAGCAAATGTTGAACTTGTTTTAAACTATCCATTTTCCACAACATAGCTTGGGTTTATTTTTTCTGTCTCATCACCTCACTATGCCCTTCCTGATACCTGGTTTACCAAACATGGCAAGCACTTTGGCACTGCCATGGTCTGCAATGGCTCTGCATTCTCATTCCTGTCTTCCCCTCTTGTCAGAAATCTTATCTCGTGAGGTACTGTGGCTTAAGTACAAGCAGTTTTCTGAATTCTTTCTTCTTCTAATGGCTCCTTCTTTATGTTCTCCTAATATTTTGTTTCTGTATCTCTGTAATGCTCATAATTTTGGTCTAGTTTTACTGTCTAGTTACTGATATAAATCTCTCTTTATACCTTGAGCTTTGAGTTATTGACATATTTGTCTTTCTTGAGAATTTCCTCACCCTCAAGTTTAGTCTTGTAGACTATAGTTGTTGAGCAACAGATACTCAAAAAATTTTAATGAGTATATTTGAAATGGTGGATATAAGCAATATAATTTAAATTAAGAGATAATAAATTAATAAAATTAATTATATACTGATGTAATATAATGTACATTTTATATAATTATATTGGTTAAAATTTACCCACAAGGAAACGTCAGGCTCAGATGGTTCACTGGTGAAAAACCTTTTAGATTTTTAGAAAATAAAAGATTAGGGCTGTTCCAAGTTATTACATGAGGTCAACATTACCGCAAAACCAGAGACATTTCACAAGAAGAAAACTTTACCTCAATATCACTCATGAACACAGCATCAAAAATCCTTAACAAAATAGTAATAAATAAGTAATCTATTAAAAAGATTATACATCATGACCAAATGGGCTATATGTCAGAAAGGCACAGTTACTTTAACAATCTAAAATCAATTGCTGTGGTTTGCCATATTAATAGAATGAAGAAGAAAAATATATGATTATATAAATAATGTAGAAAAAGCATCTATTTATGATGCAGACTTTCAGTAACCTGAGAATAGAAGGAACTTCCTCAGCTGTATAAAGGGCCTCTACAAAAATGCTGTGGTGAACATACTTCATAATGCTGAAAGACTGAATACTTTTGACTTAAGATTGGAAACAGGACAAAGATATTTGCTCCTACCATTTCTATTCAATATAATATTGGACATTAGGGGAAGTTCAATAAGGCAAGGGCAAGAAATAAAAGCATACAAATTTTAAAAGAAGTAAAAATCTTTATTCACAGCTTACATGATTATTTACATAGGAAATTCTTTAAAAAATGCAAAAAAGTAGTCAGAACTAAAATGTTTACTTAGCAGGATGCAAGGTCAGTAAACAAAATCAATTCTAATTTTTACATGGACAATTTAAATTGAAATTAATAATTCCATTGAAAATATTTCCCCAAAACATGAAATGCATGTTTATCCCTATGGATTTACAAAGGTGTGTGCAAGACTAGTACACTGAAGACTATAAAAACATGTTGATGGAAATTAAAAAAGGCCTCATATATGGAGAGATATTCTGAGAACTAAATATTGTTTAGATATCTCTTCTCCCCAATTTGTGCTGTGGATTCAGTGCAATTCCAAACAAAACCCAAGCAGGCCTTCCCCCCCCCCCCAGATATTGACAAGTGTATTCTAAAAATTTTTTTGCGAAGTCAGAGGTTCTATACTAGTTAGAACAATTTTGAAAAGGAACAAACCTGGAGGACTCTGAATCCAGACTTACTATAAAGCTATATTAATTAAGTTAGTGTGGTATTGGCATGAGGAGAGAATCAGTAGAACCGAATAGAGAATGTTCAGAAATAGACCCACACGTATACGGTCAATTGATTTTCAAAAAAGTCCCAGGGTACTTTAATGGGGAAAGGATAATTTTTTCAACTAGTGGGGCTAGAAAAACTTGTATCCATATTTTAAAAATGAACATCAAATCTTACTTCTTACTGTAGATGAATATTAACTCAACATGGATCAAAGACCAAAATATATTTAAAAAAAAAACATATAGGAGAATACCTTTGTGACTTCTGGGAAAGAAAAGATTTCTTAGATATTAAGTAAACAGCACAAAGGATGTATTGCCAGAATATAGAATATTAAAAAAATAAGTTTACATTTCTGGATATTCACATGCAAAAACATGAATCTAGACACAGACCTTACACTCTTCACAAAAATTAACTCAAAATGGGTCACAGACCTAAATGTAAAATGCAAAACTATAAAATTCCTAGATGAAAACATGGGAGAAAAGCTAGATGACCTTGAGTATGGCAATGACTTTTTAGATTCAACACTAAAGGCAGGATCCATGAAAGAATTGGTAATAATTGATAAGCTGGACTTTATTAAATTTAAAAACTTTTGCTCTCAAGGTCAAGAGAATGAGAGGATAAGCCACTGACAAGGAGAAAACATTTTTAAATCATATATCTAATAAAGGACTATTATCCAAAATATATGAAGAATTCTTAAAACTCGACAATAAGAAAACAAACAATAGACTAAAATTGAGCCAAAGACCTTCACAGACACCTCACTGATGAAGATATCTAGATGGCGATTAAGCATATGCAAAGATGCTCCACATGTCATCAGGGAAATGAAATTTAAAACCACTAGAGTGGTCAAAATCCAAAAGACTGACAAGGCCAAGTGCTGAGGATGTAGATCAAGAGGAACTTTCATTCATTGCTGGTGGGAATGCAAAATAGTGCAGATTCTTTGGAAGATAATTTGGCAGTTTCTTAGAAAATGAAACATACTCTTACTAGATGATCCAGCATTCTCACACCTTGTGGTAAATATTTATCCAGGGGAAATGAAAACTTACATCACACAAAAACCTGCACACATGGTTATAACAGCTTTATTAATAATTGCCAAAACTTGGAAGAAGCCAAGATGTTCTTTAGTAGATGAATGGATAAATAAACTGTGGTATGTCAAGACAATGGAATATTATTCAGCACTGAAAAGAAATGAGCTATCAAGCCATGAAGACATGAAGGAACCTTAAATGTGTGTTACTACATGAAAAAAGCCAACCTGAAAGGGCTACATATATAATATAATTCCAACTATGTGACATTCTGGAAAGAACAAAGCTATGGCAACAGTAAAAAACCAAAAACCAAACCAAAACAAAAAAACAGTGGTTGTGTTAGAGGGATACATAGGTGGAACACAGAGGATCTTTAGGGCAGTGAAAGTACTTTGTATGATAACATAATGATGGATATATGTCATTATCAGGACTGTAATGTAAACTATGGACTTGGGGTGATTATGTTGCATCACTGTAGGTTCACCATCTGTAACAAATGGACCACTCTGGTGGGAGATGTTGATAATGACAGAAGCCATGTATGTGTGGGTTTAGGGGGTTATACGAAATCTCTATTCCTTTCAGTTTTGCTGTGAATCATAAACTGCTCTAAAAAGAAAAAAAAAAGGGCCTCTTACAATGCAAAAACCAGATTAACCCAATAAAAATTGGCAAAGGATTTGAAAGGATATTTCACCAAAAAAATACATGTATGGCCTAAGAAGATACTTAATACATTAGTAATAACTGAAATAGAAGCTAAAAGCATTATGTGACACTACTCCACACCCATTACAATGGCTAAAATTAGGTGTTGTTAATAATGTGGGGATACTCAAACTCTCATACACAGGTAATGGGAATGTAAAATGGTACAAACACTTGGGAAAATATTTTGACAATTTCTTAAAAAGTTTCAGATAGACTACATGACCTGGCATTATAGGTATTTACCCAAGAGAAACAAAAGCTTATGTCCACACATAGAATTTTACATGAATGTTTACACCTACTTTATACATAATGGTCTCGAACTGGAAACAACCTAAATGTCTATCAACAGATGAATATATAAGTCAACTTTGACATGTCCATACAGTGGAATACTACTTTGCATTATGAAGGAATAAACTACAGATACATGAAAAATAGAGATAAATCTCAAAAATGTTATGCTGAGTGAAAGAAGTCAGGTATAAAGTGTGTGCTTACGATCCCATTTCGGTGAAGTTCTAGGAAAGACATGTATAATACAGTGATAGAAAAAAGGTTTCCAGAGCCAAGGGTAGGTGAGTATTGACAAGGAAGGAGCACAAGCATTCGTGGTGATGGAAATGTTCTGTATCTTAATTGCAGTGGTGATTACTCAGTTCTATACATTTATTAAAAGTCGTCAAACTGTACATTTAAAATGAGTACATATTATGTAATACTTTTATAAATTGATTTTAAAAAGGAAACTATTTAAAAAATTGTTTCTATAAAATGATCTGTCACAAAGAATACTTTAATTTTCCAAAAGTTACACATTTTGCTTTTTATATTAAATCTGCTGAAAAAATAAACTAAGCTAAATATTAAATTTTCTAAAGTAACCTTAACTTTTTCAAAATGTGCAACGTATATAAACTTGACATCAGATTAGACTTCTAATTTTGCAATAATAAACAGCATCAGTTGTTAAGAGTCAGATAAAAAAAAGTTTCGAGAGATAGTAAAATAGTAAGACTGTATGAAAGAATAGCAAACCAAAGGCATTCTTCTTTGAAGTTTTCCAGATGGCTATGCAAAGGATGTCAACTTTGTAAACAGGTAGCAGCTGGAGACAAAATTAGTTGGAACTGAGCATTTTAGAGGAATTACAGTGTCTCATGTACTACTAAACAGAGAACAGCTCTCCTTAATCTGTTCTTCAGCATTTCTTGCAACTAAAAATAATTGCTTGAATAGCAAGTCTGTATTTCAATAAGTGTGAAATACTTTTGATACTGGCAAATCTCCAATTTCAAAATATCACTGTACAGAGTAACATCATTTGGTGTTGTGGATACTAGGAGGTGGACTCCGTGTGCTCATTGGCATAAAGACTTGTTTTTCTTCTTCCTTTCTTTTCCTTGCAGATATAAGTGCTATTTAACATTCCCAGGTAACTTCAAATAAATCTGAGAGAAATTTTGTTTTTCAGAGGACTTCAATGTTGCAGCTTCTGTGAATTTCACTAACCTGAGATGGCTGAGGTGCAAAGCTAGTGTAGGGTAGCACTGCAGAGTTATTTTCAGAAAACTAAACAGATGTTTAGTGTTAATAAGCTGATGAAGATATTATATTTGACACCAAGTTTTCTGAGCATTGCTACACATTAAATTGTGGCATGTGATCTCTTTTTCAGGACTGAATTTAAGATAAGCGAGTCTGCTGTATTTGTTGGATCATTGGTACTGTCATAGTTTTGGTTTATAAATAAGCGAGCTTAATGTCTTACAATTTTCTTTCTCTCACCATGTCCCTTAGTTCCCCAATTTAAAAAATACTATGAAAAATAAGATATTATTGATCTATCTTTTTCTATTGTCTTTCAAGTTGACAAAAATAGTAATCCCTGTGTAAAGTCACCTGTGTAATGGGATTGGCTATGCAAATTTGGAGAGAAAATGTATACTAAATTGCTCTGCATAATAAAAAGAGAGGAATTCGAAGAGCTAATGGAATAAACCTGTGGGAGGAAATAGACATCAAGGAAGCTGGGCACTTCGTGGTGGAAGGGGAGAGATATGAATATGTTCTTTAATGAAATCAGATAGATGCTGAGTTCTACATTAGCTTGAATATAAGATGAACACAGTGAGAGCAAGTGAATTTAGTGGAGTCAGAAGATAAAGGACACTCAGATCTGGGTTATAGTTAAATTGGTGCAAATGTTCATGTTAATTTTGAAGGCAAGCTGGCATTTATTCATTAACTCATTTATTCATTCAACACATATGGAATGGAAAGGTCTTTAATGTTTCAGACACTGTGCTAGGTGTGGTGCTTGTGGTAGCTAACCTAATAGACATCTCTGCAATCAGGCGGCTTGTAATTGAGTAGGAATAGGAGATATTGAACCAAAATCACACAATAACTGTAAAATTATATTTTGATAATTGCTATAAAAAAAGCAGGATGCTGTGAAAATATGTAAGAAAGGAAACTAATTTTGACTTTGGCATCAAGAAAGTCTACCAAAGGAAGGGAATTAAGTTCACACCTAAAGCACAAATAAGATTAATCCTGATGAAGACAAGAGAAGAGAATGTTCCCACAATTTATTTATTAGGATTTGGTACATAGCAAGAAACAGAAAATCTAAAATAACTTTAAAAGGATTTTCTTTTACTCCTCCTTGCAAAGCTTAGACTAAGGCAGTCTAAGGCTGGTAGTACTCACCAGCAAGAGGAATCCAGGAATATTCTATTTTATTGTTCCATTGTGTATGTTCTCTAGTTTCATGGGCACCTCATGGTTCAAGATGACTGCTTCGCTTCAGTCATTTCATTAGCACTCCCAAGGAAGGGGAGGAAGAAGGACATGTTTCGTCACTCTGAGAACACTTCTTATACCCAAAGGGTCTAAGTTAATCACATGCCCACAACTACCTGTAATGGGGTTTGGTAAGTGTCTTTATTCAAAGCAGGCATATACCCAACTAAAAGGGTTTGTTATTATAACTACAGAAAAATAGGTCTAGGTGTTCTGTTTCTAAAGACAAAAGGGAGAGGAGAGTGTATATTGGGAGACAACTAACAGTCTCTGCTAGAGAAAGTCGTATGTGAAGTTCTAGGTAGGAGGAAGCTTGATATATTCCAGGAAAAAGACAATGTAGTGTGTTGAAATGTTATGAGCAAAAGGGAGGAAGAAGGGTGGTGGTGGGACAAGACTAGAGAGGCAGGTTAAGGGCAAGTCATAGCCAGCCTTTTGGATCATGAAGAATTTTGAATTTTACTTAAAGAACGATGAAACTTGAATGTTTTTAAGGAAGAGGGTAACATGTTCATATTCTCATATTTAAAAAATTTCTCTGGTCACTGCGTGGAGAGTAAGTTAGAGACAATATTGGCAGTATATACAAAGTTTAGAGTGGTTGTGCTTTTTGGCATACAATTGCATATTTATGAATTTATCCTAACAAAATCATCAGACAAGCAAAATCTGGAAAGACATGCACTGAATGCTTACAGTGGAAATGAGGTTAGGAAAGCTTCACTTTCTCCTTTAATAACTTTTAATTTTGAATGATTTGTTTTACAATAAGTATGTATTACTTTAAATTTCATTAAAAATCAATAAATCAATTTTATCTTTTGAAATACAAAGACAAAAATACTTGGGACTTAGCTACACAGTTGTCCAGATTGGTGACTCCCATTTTGAATGGTCTTCCTTTGTTTGGATCTCCATTTCTGATGGTTGCCTACCTCCTGGAGTCTGCCTTTCTGCCTGGTCCCTTTGTATTGACAGTTCAATTAGATGGTTGTCCTACTTTTCATTTTGGTTTTTGTATTTTTGGTAGGAAGAGCAACAGTATTGTCTATTCCATCATCCCATTTCCCCACCCACACATTGCTTTCCCATATTCTGGCTAAGTCCAGCACCCCAGGTTTCCTCCAGTGACATCTGGACAGGACATGGATAGCCTCCGTCTTTGCCCCACCACTGCCATGTTTATAAAGACATGCGTTACGAGAGTTGACTGGTGAGGCTGTAAGGGGTTTCTGTGGGATCATAACTGGCCCTTAATCCTGCACTTTAACTGCATGGACTTCAGAATTTTAGAGTTAAAAAGTAAAAGCCTTCAATTATAAACTATCACAGAAAAAAAAATTTCTTTGTGGATATTCTGAACATCTTGAATATCTATTATCTGGAGTTTGGTTCCATGGTGTGGAAGAAAGATTATGGCACCTAGAGTCAGAAGACTTGGACTTAAATAATTTAGTCTCATTTGTAAGGTGATCTTGTAAATTGAATAACATCAGCTTCTTCACTTGTCAAACAGGGGTAATCCCAACCCTACTTTAATGGGGCTATTCTATATCTGAAATGTTTTTTTGTTTGTTTGTTTGTTCTTTCCATTTATTCACATTTCATGGATTATTACACTTCCTCAAAAACTAATTAATACAAACTGAGGTTACATTGTCTGACAAAGTATTTTAGTTTTAGAAAACAATTTTCTATGTAAATTAGAAAGAAAATAACTTATCTGATTGCTAAGAAGTTTTACATCTGTTACCATGGCATCTGCCTCAAGCAGAGTCCGTAGTCCTAACCATGATTGCCTCTGGCGAAGAACGTCCTGGTGCTCAGAGTGGGACTGGACGAGCTCCTCGCCGTCCCCTACTGGCACTGAGGGACACACCAGTTTCTACTATATATTCTCACTTCCAGAATGAGAATGAATACCCAGGGGTTTGGGAGTGAGCCATTGTGTTTGCAAACCCTTCAGAATGCACTGTGCTTGCATTCTGACTTCAGAAATCAAAGAACTAACAGATGCTCAAAAGCAGTTGTGTTTAACTTTAAAATGAAACCAAAAAGGCTTTCTCAGTGATAACTTGTTCTGCACTCGGATAGTAAGATGGACTTTTTTTTTTTCTCTACCCCAGAACAGGTAGATTCTTTCTAGCATGCTGCATACCAAAAATATGACTTAGAACTGAAATTTTAAAACCATAATCCTGTTCAAGAAAATTAATTTGTAGGGGCTCCTGGGTGGCTCAGTCGTTAAGCGTCTGCCTTTGGCTCAAGGCATGATCCTGGGGTCCTGGGATCAAGCCCCGCATCGGGCTCCTCCGCTGGGAGCCTGCTTCTTCCTCTCCCACTCCCCCTGCTTGTGTTCCCTTTCTCTCTGGCTATCTTTCTGTCCGTCAAATAAATAAATAAAATCTTAAAAAAAAAAAAAGGAAATTAATTTGTAAATGGTCAGACTTGTCCTTCCCTGGAAAACACTGTCTAAACTGCTTTAAAAACTGGACACACATTTCCAGCCTGTAATTCTAAAAATGAATTATTTAAAAATGAATTAGCACAATGCTCTTTTTTTTTTTTTTTTTTTTTTTTTTTTTTTTGCTTACTGGGAACACTCAAAAGGAGAAAGACACACACCAGTTTAAAAAAGACTACTGAGACACTCAGTATTTGTCAAGATGAAACACAACTGATTTTGGTTTAAAGGTTAAAAATACCTCCTTTCAGGCCACACAGATGATATACTTCATAGATCTTCCAGCTAAATACAAAAATTTTAGTCATTTTTAAACTATAAATCACCGTTACAAATATTTATGACATTATCATGTTTATTCAGTGATAAAAAACGTGAGGCTATATATGTATGTATGTGTGTGTGTGTGTGTGTGTGTGTGTATAATCTCCCCTCTCAAGGAAATCACATTTCTTTACTGTTAGACTGATGTAATTATTTTAGAAGTATTTTTCCTTGAACTCAGATTTGTGTCGCCATGGTATTTATGACAATGTAGGACCGGTCCAATCTTTCATCCACATAATTACTATGTATTAACCAAGAAAGATAGTAGGCTCATACCATGACAATTTAGGTCTATATTCTATGGAAGAATTTCTGGAACTTTAGGAACACAGTTGGGTCTCCAATAAAAAGTTTCAAAGGCATTTGGAATAAAGCAAACTCCAAGTTTAAGTGCTTTCATGTGGCTTTCTTTTTATAAATAATTGAAGATTATATTTAGTTTGATAAAAATCTTTCCCAGGCATTTTAAATTGTAAAGCAGCAAGTGGAAAATTATTGTTTTACGCAGCTGATTTATATACTGTCTTTAGGGGGCAGTACTAAACCACTGATAAATTTTGTTATACTAAAATAGCTCTAATGAGATTTGTGATGCACTTATATATACCTCTTAATATTAGTAAAATTTTCTAGGTAGTTAAATGAAAATGACAGTTTGAAATTTATTGATAATTCATTCAATAAATAATTGTTAAATTCTATTATGCATACACATTGTAAGAGATACAAATGTGAATAAGGCAATGTTTGCTTTCAAATAACTTACAATTGACTAGAATAAATAAGCTGTGTTGTGTGTGTGTGTGTGCGCGCGCACGTATACAACTCTTTTAGGATAAAGATAATAATGAAAATAGCAGTATATATTCATTATTTTTTATGTGCCAGTCACTGTCATGCAATTAATGTTGTCCTCATACAGCCCTATAAAATGGGAATTATTATTTTAGCTACTTTTCAAATAAGAAAACTAGGATTAATAAAATTATGGGATTTTCTCGGAGTAACACAGCTTGGAAATGGCAGAGATGGGATTTAAATACATATCTATTTGACCTCACAGCTACTTCTCTTTGCCTCTGTGCCATCTATCATCTCAAGGTATATGTGAAGTATCATAATACAAAAACTCACACAAAGAGCTATATAGAAGAGCCATATCATTTCTGTTTGTGGGAAATCTGGAAAGAAGTGAAATCTGAATGTATTTTGAGGAATCAGTGGGATCATAAGAGAATAATAGCTAAAATGGCAGTTAGTATGTATTGAAACCTTATTGTGTCAGGCACTTTATATTTGTTACCTTATTTAATTATCAGGAAAAAAATTCTGAGGGAGGTTCTACTATATTATTTCCCATTGAGTAGATAAGGCAAGTGAGGCTGACAATGGTCCTATCTGATGAAAATCACTGTAATAAGAAGGCTAATAAGTAGGCAAGCTGAAAATTCAGAACTAATTTTAGAGCCTAAACTCTTAACCAGTATAATATGCTTCATGGAGAAGTTAGATGCAAGGCATGAATAAATGCATTGAGGATGATTAGGGAAGGGTAAACAATTCTACTTGGTTATAGTCTGGATAAGTACAGTATAGGAAGTAAAAGTGTTGAAAATAGTTTGACCTTAGAACCTTGAGGAATTTGGATATTATTTACTGTGCAATGGCAAATAATTTATGAGATTTATGAGCAGAGAAGAGACATAAACAGGATTCTTCTCTAGAGAGAAGAAAGAGATAGAGGAAGTTCCTTGTAAGATTGGATCAAATACTTATAGAACCCTTAACATAAATACAAAAGAACTGATTAATCTGTAAAATGTTGATAATTCTTAGGAAGAACGTAATGATTTATGGTGCCATGCCATGTCGACACTGATGGTCAAACCAACAACTGATCATGAGTTGGTGAAGGGGATGCCTACTTGGTTATTCTATTTTGTAGACAGCGTTGATCATACACATAGATGTTCTGCTAGATTAACGCTTTAGATGCCCCAAGATTTTCTCACCAGGATGTCTGTAGGATGAAAAATCCCTGTGATAATCATCTTTTATTACTGATTTGAGAAATGTGTTTTTATGAAAGAATGGGCGGCTATGTACAAAATTACAGAAATTTTAGTTGTCACAGGTAGCAAATTGCTTTCAGGAGTGTCATCATGTAGCAGAAATATATTCACAAATACACCTTTTTTATTTAAACTGCAATTACGTCAGCTCGGTTATTCAATATAATTACCTTTTACAGGATACTGTGTTGAATGAGAAGCCATGTAACATAGTGAGTGGTCAAGGGGGTCAGCTCTAGAGTCAGGCAGTCTGGATTGGAACCCTTTTTCTGCAACCAGCTCTATGACCTTGATTTTACTTGACCCCTCTGTGCCTTAGTTTGTGTGAATTAAAATAATGAATAAGAATCCTATGACACTACAGTGTCACATAGTAAATGCTCAATAGATTATAGCTATTATTATTATTGTATCTTACAGGCTGTAACTGCTTATGAGGCTTTTTAAGTTTATGACTTTTCAGTTATTGAAAATTGATGAAGGGAAATTTAAGATGTGAATATAGAAAAACAATATCTCATATTTTATTTTTTTAAGATTTGTTTATTTCAGAGAGAGAGAGAGAGAGAGAGCACGAGCATGGGGAAAGGGGAGGAGCAGAAGGAGAGGGAGAGAGAGAATCTTCAGCAGACTCCTCAATGAACAAGGAACAAGACGTAGGGTTCAATCCCGTGACCCTGAGATCATGACCTGAGCTGAAATTGAGAGATGAATGCTTAACCAACTGAGCCACCCAGGCACCCTGAAGTCTTATATTTTAAAGTCACAACTTTTGTGCGGGGGTCAAGTGGGTACCATTTACAATTTAATATATAGAGTATTTTTACTAACTTCAATAATAATGATCTATCAGTGTGTATCCAACACTACATTCTGAAGACTGCCACCTTTTTTTAAAACAAAACAAAACAAAACAAAAATCAGTTTGCTGAGCATTCATCAGGCACTTTGAATATGGAATTTTCATCAGTTTTGGCAAAATTCCTTGCATTGTTTCTTTGATGATTTCCTCCTTTCTCTACATGGACCTCTTAATTTGATCCCCAATTTCTTAACTTTTAATTTCTCCCCATCTTTTGTTCTGTCTTCTGGGAAATTTCCTCAGACTTATTTTCCACCTTCTATTGGGTTTTAGGTGTTTATTTGTCTTATAGTATTCTGTTCTTCTTTCACGGATGCAAGTATCTTCTATGTCTTTGTGGATACTATTTATAACTTTTTTCTGTATATTTATTTTGGTCTCTGTTAAAAACTTCCTTCAAATGTGTGATGATGCTTGGATTCTTGTTCATATTTACCTAAAACTGTTTATCTGAGTGGAGATTTTATGAGAGGTGGGCTTCACAGTAAGAGTTAAGGCATAGACCCCCATCATTTTACTAGGTACTTACAGATCTTCTTTCTTGGAAGGTCAATTTCTGCAGAGGGGAATATATCCTCATCTCTTACCTGGGGGATATAAACCTAGTTGCCATGTTCTGTAGGGCAAATGTGGACAGGCACTGGGGTGGGTTGGGAATCTACAACTACCAGATATTCAATTAATTTCTTTGCTTTTACAGAGACACCCCTCTGTTCATTGTACATGGATTGTTTGAATTCATAATCCTTTTGTTTCAATCCCACCAGAAAATAAACCTCCCATTTTTTGTCAGTGGTGAAGGTTTAGTTTCTTGGCCAGTTGAGAACATTGGTCTAAGGGTCTAACTCTTCCAAATGTAGAGTTTCTATCCTGTTGCAGCCCCACCTGCACCTACATCTTCATGATTCATAAGCCGTTTTGATGGTGCTGAGTCATGAATAGACATGCTGCTTATTCTTCCCCCTTGCAGACATTTTGTTTTCAGTTTTCTCAAGTTTGCTAGATCAGGTAATATCTACCCATTTGTTTATCATTATCTTAAAATTTTCTTGTTCTTACTCACCTGCTAATCTGTTTATCCATTTGTTTATCATTATCTTAAAATTTTCTTGTTATTGCTCATCTGCTAATCTCTCTCCCGTTGTCCTTGTCCTTATGCACGTTAGACCATTTTAACAAATCCGTTGTCATTTTAATGGGATTTGGCAAGTAACAAAAGTAAATATGCAGGTTAAACATGGAAGTCCCATTGTTAATTTTAAAAGTATTACCCCCATTACACATATAATATAAAATTTTATGAAGTTCTTTTTTTTGAAAAGGAGACATCATGAAAATATATGCTTTTTGGCAATTCCTATTTTAATAAAGTATTTTCCTGCTATTCCTCTGATTGCATTTAGAAATGATAAGATTTTTCTAATTTGTTGCTACTGAGATATTTTGTTGGGTCATTTTCATGTCTATTTTTCATTGTGAACTTTGTATCCTAATAGTCTTTCTCACCCAGTTTTTTCACTTTCAATTTTTTTAAATATTCAACTTAAATTGAATTATACATGTTTTTTGTCTTAGTGCCATGGCACAGCCACATAACTATGGTGAATATTAAGCTGATTTTGCTTGCTAACATACACTACAAGAAAATAATGTCATTTAATTGATGTTAAGATATCTAAATAACATTGATATAATATATTGGTATAATATAAATTTAATTTCAGAGAACTTCATCTACAATAAATTTGTCACCAGGAGAAGTGGAAGAAGAAGATGATGATGAAAACACTTGTGGGCCCTCAGGACTCTGGGAAGCATTAACTCCTTGTAATGGATGTAGGAACCTTGGCTTCCCCATTCTTGCACAGGTAACAGTTTACTTTTCTTAAGATATAAAACAAAATTATTTGCCTTTGTTTTTAAGGAAATCTTTTTTTCTCTCTTCCTGAAAAACCAATTAATATCTTATTCATTTTGTAATCTTTCTTCGGTTAAAGGTCAGTAAAACGTTTAACTTGCTGTACGTATGTGCATAAGTAAACACATACTTTATATCCTTTTATGTGGTTGTTTTATTTTGATCATGATGCTAGTTCCTGAAAAATTGAGTTGTTTCTGAGATTTTTAATATTTATGATCTAGAAATAGTTCATTTAAAGAATGCTTTTTCAAATTAAATTACAATTTATATTAAAATAACAAAATGATTTACGAGGAAACATATTAGTGCTCTTCAAAAGCATTGTCACTGATATTTTTATTTTTTAGCACGATGGAACATTGTAGAATAATATTCACCATTGAAAATTATGTAGGACAATCCAAAAATGAGACCAGAACTCTAAAATATTTGACTACGATTTTGAAACTATCTCACTATTTGTTAAGTCAATTTTATTCTTTTGTATTACCTTCAAATTACTGTTGTGTTTTTTGGACCATAAGCTTATGGAGGAGTTTCAGAAATAAGTAGAATTACCCAGAGCTAGGAAATTTGAAGCCACAATGAAAATACGAAAAAATACTTAATACAAAAAAACACTGTAATGGCAAAGGTATGTATATATAACTATTTAGTGCATGTGTGGAAAAGCAGGCCTGGACAGAAAATAATTTGCAGTAATTGTCCGGAATAGTGTTACATCTCAAAAATATTATTTTCTGTTTTGCCTCAAGTATTAAGCAATTATGTCTAAGAAAAAAATCACATTTTTCATGTCTTATGTCACAAGTTGATCATAGCCACTCAAATTCCAATATTAATTTATTGTAGAGAAAATCAAATCAGCATATGGTACTTAAAAAAATCTCTTCACCTTAACATGAACTATTTTTAGGACTTGAAGACACTATCCTAATCATTACAGAATTGTTATCAATATATACTGGACCATGAGTTCTATAAAGGTGGAGATTATATATTGTATTACATCTATTTCTAAGGCCAACATAGTTCCTAGTATATTGTCAGTAGTAAGTAGTAGTTGAGCGGAACAATGAACAAATGTATATGTTTGGCAATTTCATTTCCACACTTAAAGAGTTTTACCTCATATCTGTAAGGAAATAGAAAGGAATGAAAGAAACATAGATTTTATTTTATTTTGTTTTATTTTATTTTTATTTTATTTTATTAATCTAACCTCATCTGCTTAACAGTTTACTGTTTGCATTTATCTATTTCGTTTGTTTCATAAGATAAAGTATTAGGGCTCTGAGCCATCAATAATATATGACTATAATTTGCTTCTCTACCACCTTCTTAAACACTTATTTTTTTTTCATTTTATTAGGCTTGGTAGTAGGCTTGGTTTACAATTTTTTGATACTAGATATTTTTCTTTGGCCATTTTCCTGTGAAGATTTGTGAATAATAATATTTTAGTAGTTATATTTGTTTCCCAGTCTGCAGCTTCCCCCCCTTAATTTGTATATATGAGTGTATTTTATGTAGTTTTTTAAACTATCAAATTATTTAAACTTCTTCGTCTTCTTTGTTTGTTTGTTTAATTCACTTCATCTAGAGAAAATTCCCATTTCTTTCATTATATTGCATCCTGTTTGGCTTGGATTTTCTTCTGAAATCTCTTATTTCTGTTGTCCTATTTTTAAAAACACATGACTCAGTTTTGATATTTTTACATAAAATGCAGGAGAAATTATGATTGTATTAATTAGCTGACATGATTGCCTGCTCTTAAAATTTTATATTTTATAAAAGTATCCTTATTGGTATTTTAATTGTGACTGCATTATATCTATAAATTTACTTGAGATGTGCTAATCTTTCTTTCTTTCTTTCTTTCTTTCTTTCTTTCTTTCTTTCTTTCTTTCTTTCTTTCTTTCTTTACTCTATTTAATGTAATGAATGAAGAGTAGAATTCTTTAGTAATATTCTCATCTAGACTTCTAGTGTTCTCAGTTTGCTGATGGACTCTCCTTTAACATACGTGTGTCTATCTACAATAAAATTTAATACATTTGTTGTGACATTGGAGACATCATATCAAATGTAAATTTGTCCTACAACTTGCAATAACTTTGAACTCAGGATTTTATGGGCCAGCTTCAAAATAAAAAGTTTCTTAAAATTTCATGAATAACAGGATTTTATTTTGAAGTTGTTTTTTTAGACCTGAAATAAAAATCATTAAGCCAACCACTGTGCATATAAGGTCTCACGGACTTAAAACCACTACCTTACAGTTTGGTATGGGAACCTTCGGGATCAGTGGAATTAGTATAGTGCTTGCAAATTTTCGTATACTCAGATTTGTTGGATTCAAATAAAATATATTTATTTCACATTTATAACCCTTAATTTAATTGGATCTAGCACACATGTATCAAAGATCCTCTATATTCAAAGCATAGTGCTAAGCTTCAGAAACATGAGGATTATGGAAATACAGACTTAATTAAAACTATGTGAAATACAGACTTAATTAAAACTATGTAATGTATTACTTTTAGAGTCTTAAAAAGATTTTTTACTTGCTAAATTAGAACGCTGGCTGATCCTGTAGATCTTACACTTCTAAGATTATCTAATCTCTAGTTTTTGTCTAGATTTTGAAATGATCCTATATTCAAGTTTAGCTAATTATTCTGTTTTTCTAGTTTTAATATGGCATTTTATCCTTCCATTGTGATGAGACATTATTTAGAATTCTAAATTTTCACAAAGAAATTTAGAATTTAAACAAATTCAGGGAATTAAAATTAAGATTTGTAGAATATGTTGGGCACTTTAATATAATTTCAAAGCAGTTAAGTAATATTTAAGTTGGGCAAAAAACAAGAATAAAGAGACTGGGGAAATGAAACCCATTCTAGAAAGTAAAATTAGTTTTTCAACACTCCTGACAATAATATTTTTGTAATAATCACTACTATTTGCTTCTGTTTTTGGTTATGTATTTGGGGATTTTATAATTTTTGTTGGTTAATACATGTAGATGAAAAATGGATGAGGGTCTTTGAGAATAATCTTTAGCATTTTATTCTGTCATCTGTGCATTTAATCACAAATATCAAGTTAAGGGAAAGTTAAAGATAGGTTAGAGCCTGATCAGAAATAGCCATTTGTTTTTATTGCTACCCTTCCCTGTTAATAGAGCATATGTTATTACAGCAGAGAATTTGAGTTGAATTGTATTAGGATGGATGATATTGCTTTCCTCCACAGTTTTATATGAGGTGTCCACCTCGGTGCAATACAGGGCTTTGAAACTCTTTCCTGAAGAGTCAGTCCTGCTGGGTGGAGACCTCTGGCTTCCATCCTGTTCACTCATGTAGGCTTCACTCTGTGAAGATGCCTGAGCTGTTAGCTGTTTTTGCAATGGGCTTGGCAGTAGTTTCTGCCCTTGGAATCACCATATTTATGTTGCCCTCTGGGAAGAGGCTAGTAGCTTCTACTGAGATGTTGGAAGTAACCTCTGAGTAGAAGAAGGGCTTACAGCCCTGGCTAACAACAATAATAAGACATGTCGAATGCTCCCACTATGGCCATTCTAGCTGTGCTTCTTCCTGGATCTGTGACGGCTGCTCCTGTCACCATCCCTGCCCTTTTATCTGATACTGTAGGCTTTGTGGCTGCAGAAGTGTATGAACTCTTGAATGCAGTATGTGTGGGAGGCACGATGAATTCATTCCTCCCCAGCGTAACCGTAAGGGGTGGCCCCAAACAATTCAGGGTTCATGTGAAGACTCCTGATGTCAACTTGATCTTGATTCCTTCCATAGAAATGAAGGACATTTGCCTATGGGAGAGACAAAAAAAGTGAAATAAAGAAAGTGAGACCTTTTAATCCTATAGCTAAACAATAAGAGCTTATAATTATAGGTCTCAAGTCCAATCTCCCATTTGTTGCAGGAATCCTCCTCTTTAGTATCATCTCCACAATGACCACATGATCATTCCAGTTTTGCTTGGACAGTTCCAGTGCCAGCAAGAACATTATTATAATTCACCAGCAAATATCCTCATATGCCTTTTTTAATACACTTGTGTTAGTATTTCTGCTGGCTAAGAGACATGCACTTTGATATTCTGATAGCTACTAACAATGCTCACAAGCACATCCCTCTGCCAACGATGTATACAAAATCAGTACATGGCGATCATGGGGAGACATGGGGGTGAGGATATGGTCGGGATGCCACACATTGGCAATACAGTATTGGACATGAAATTAAGAGCTGCTGACAGCTAAGGAAGCTCTGAAATACAGCATTGGGGAACACTTTGGAGCACCCAGAACCTCCCCAATGTGACATGGCCCCCAAATAAAGGCTTTTTGGCCCTGAACCCATCCAAATGTAATGAATTTTCTAGGTGAGTCTCAGTACCAAAGGCTCTGCAGGACTTTTAGCTGTTCTCCCACAGCACGTGACCCCGTCTGTAAAGACTTACCCCTGGGCTCTTGTCCTCCTCTTCAAACCCAGTTATGTCCAGTGTGTCTCCAACTGGGATGGCCTGGGAACCTCTGTAAGCCTCAACTGGTGGTCTCAGAATGTAAATAAGGTTTTCCCAATAAACAAAAAGATCTTTTGTATTAGAAGGGGGACACAACTGAAGGTAAAAAGATCGGCCAGTGGCAAGCTTCAGGCAGAGCTGTTG
This sequence comes from Ursus maritimus, assembly GCF_017311325.1. Classification (NCBI taxonomy): domain Eukaryota; kingdom Metazoa; phylum Chordata; class Mammalia; order Carnivora; family Ursidae; genus Ursus; species Ursus maritimus. The sequence goes on along the minus strand of NW_024424564.1, from coordinate 35,735,240 downwards.
TTTTTTACCATTATGGATAGATATTGTTACAAACTTCAAGGGAAACAGTCTGGTTAGCTCTAAGATCTGTGTAGGCTTGTAAACTTTTTCCTGGGTGGCAGGGCCATATCTGTTATAGTCATCACAGATAGCAGCTGGTCGGGCCAGCAGCATGACATCAGGTAGTGTGAGGTGGGGGCTAGTGCGAACAATGCCCACAGTCACCATTCGGGCACGGTTGTGCACGTCAATCACTTCTCCTTTTTTGCTGACCTGTATAAAGTCACTCTCAAACATTGGGGCATACTTGAATATAGTATACTCCCCCTTGTACAGTTGTTGCTGCAGTTTTCCCATGGAGGTATTAAACATACCCATTGCAGGGCTGCTTTGGGCTGTGTAATGTGGTAACTTAGATTGGTTGTTCATGGCTATCTTTTATCAAGGACTCCTAGGGGTCTTCCACACTTTACCACACTTTGCAGGGCGTCCTATTTCCCTGGTTTCTCTAGCAGGTGGGTTAGCAGTGGTCTTTGCAGGCTTGTCTCTGAGCAATTGAGAACAGGGTGGGGGTACTGACTACCAATTGCTCAGTGCTAGAGACAATTGCACCTGCCCCAGACTGTGCTCTGCCTAGAGCATGGAGATATTGGGGTGCATAGTGTTGGGGACCCAGAAGATGACAGGGTGCTCAGATGTTGAGTGCAGAAATCGGGGCCCCAGTAGATATTACCATGTGCAAATGTTGAGGAGCAGAGGTCAGGGCCCCACTAGATGTCAAGGTGGACCAATGCTGGGGCCCCAGTAGATGTCAGAGTGCACAGACATGGAGGCTCATAGAGGTCGGGCCCCAGTAGATGTTATGGTATGCAGATGTGGAGGAGCGAGAGATCCGGGCCTCAGTAGATGTCACTGTGCGCAGATGTTGAGGTGCACAGATGTTGGGGTCCCAATAGATGTCAGAGTGTACAGATGTTGAGGCATGCAGATGTTGGTGTTCACTTGCAGTAGGGAGGGGCCTCCTCTTGAGCCTGACACATTGGTTCACAATAGCCTCTGCTCTTTTGGATTCTACAACCTCACTGCCAATTGTATTTGTACTGCTCCTCTCCTCCCAAACCGAAGCCTCCACCTAGGCTTAAACCACCCCACAGGACCCCTTTTATCCTCTCCTGCCCATTGTGACCTGTGCCAACCACCCATCCCTTTGTCTCTGTTGCCCAACAGCCCCTCCCTCAGAGCAGGGACACTGTCCTCTCCACCTACCCCACCCATCCTTACTACGCCACCCTGCCTGCCACAGCTCAGCACAACCCCCTGTCCCAGGGACCCATCGAAGGATCTTAATACATATTGGCAAATTGCTTTCAAAAAGGCTTAGGCAAAATTTCTGTTAGGTATGAGTTTAAAATATACACACTCTCTTATCCAGTATTTTAGTTGTAGCCAATTAGAAGTAATTATAGACAATTTACCTTGAACAAAGAATTGGACAAGTTGGTAAATAGGTTAGTAGTACAGTGTGTTTATCAAGGTTTATTGTAGCAAAAAATGATAATAACAAGATTAATATCTTATAATCGGGGTTTGGTTAAATAAATTATGGAACATTCTATGATACAATACTCGGTAGTCATAAAAATCATTATGTGGTTCCCTATTTGACATGAAAAGATATTCCTGATTTTTTTTTCTTAAAGATAAAGGGCAAAGCAAAAAAATTTCAAATGAGTGTTATATGTGTGGTCCAATTTATGTAAGATCATCTGTGTGTGTGTTTGTGTATGAAAGTATGTTCAGTGAAATGTTTAAAATGCTTATCTCGGGACAGTGTAAATTTTATTTTCCTTATACTTTCTATTTTTATTAGGATAATTTCTATTAGTGGGAAAAATAAAACTATTTTTATTAGCAATGTCTATATTTACAGCCTTGATACATTTTATGTTTTGATACATCCTCACATTGCTGTTGAGATTTTAAGCTTTTTCCGAGATATCTGTATGCTATGTAGTGAAAAGAAGCTTAAACATTACATTTATGTTCTATTCTTACCACTACCATATTGTGTGTGTGTGTGTGTGTGTGTATATATATATAAAGTCCGAGAAATTTTGCCAACTATTATAAATGTTATCAATGCAATAAGATTAAGATATCCTTATTGGTATAATGGTATACGTAACACACACATACACACACATATGTAAAACCATAGTTTTTGAGTCTTTAGTTTGTTCTGTAGGTCAAAACAAACATTATTCTTCCCTTCATTTTGAAATATCTGGTTATTTCTGATAATATGAGTATTTTTCCTTTGTTTATTAAGAAGCCTCTTAACACACCAATAGCAATTTTTACTGGCCTGTTTAAAGTCCTTATATCTTAATTTTTACTTTATGTCCTTATTACTTATCTTATAATTAGAAAAAACAATAAGCCTAATACACATTTAGTATCAATCTAAGATTTTAAAAGTATCTCAGTGGTTTTGGTGTATTTTGAAAAGAATAAGTAGCATTGGACACAATAATTTAATTTAGGTGCTTTAAAAAAATAAAGTGGAAATACACCTGTTTTCTTAAAAGCACTTTTATACCATGCACATATATTACAAAATATTTATCTTAGTGTTCCATTAGAGCATGAGATAATTGCCTTATCTCCAGGGAAATCAGACACTGCAATACTTGTAGGGTCTATGGACTTTCAGAAAATTTTTCAGACCATTCATTAGACCAACAACATTAGACCAACAACTCCTATTATTGGCCTGATAATCATCATCTGGAAAATATGTCTCTATTTTCATTAATCTGGTATAGTTTGTTTTAAACTCCCTTAGCCTTTTAGAAAACTACCATATTAATATTTGCCTCAAAACTTAAGAAGTTCAACTAGCTAAACAAAAATCTACCTGAACCTGAGATTGAGGAATTCTTTTCATGAGAATGCAGTGGCTTTCTGTATGCTTGCCCTTAGAACAGATTTCCATAGTTAGGCATTAGATATTATTAAAATAAATTTATGCTCCCTGACCTCTACATTAGAGTTGTGTCATCAAGTAAATCATTTAACTTCCCTGGGTCTTATTTTTCTCATCCTTGAAATTGAGATGACTCATTAGATATCTTTCAGCTTCAGAATAGTTATAATTTTTATGATAGAGATTTAACTTTTTCTCTCTGTAATGAAACTATTATGTACTCTGGAAATACTCCAAACAATAATAATGAGTCAAGGAATTATTCAGATCTCAACAGCTCTGGGAATTGTGTGATTCAGTATATAGTCTTATTCTGTTGCTGAACTTCTTGTTGAAACTTTTAGAAGAACCAATATTCAAAATGTTAGTAATTTGGGCTGTGAATGAGGGGAGTGCTTAAAACAATGTAATTGAAAATATGGGTTAAACATTTTAGACAATTTAGTTAATAATGAACATGGCTGTGGTAGGAAGATTAGTTCCCCCAAAAGATGTCTATATCTTGATTTTTACAAGTTGACTCCATGACATTACATGATAAAGAGACTTTGCAGGTGTGGTTAAATTAAGGATCTTGAGATGGGGAGATATCCTGTATTAGCCAAGTAGGTCCAGTGTAGTCACAATGGTCTTTATAAAATAAATGCAAAATGGTCAGAGTCAGAGGGGTAAGTGATGATGGAAGCTGAGGTTGAAACGATAACGACCACAAACCAATGAATGCAGGTGGTCAAAAAGCAGGAAGTGGATTCTCCCCTAGAGCCTCCAGAAAGAACCAGCTCTGCCAACATCTTGATTTTAGCCCAGTGAGGATCGTTTTGGACCTTTGACATCCAGAACTGTGAAAGAGTAAGTTAGTGTTGCTTTAAGCTACTAGGTGTGTGGTAATTTGTTATGGCAGTCCCGGGAAACTAATGCAGATTTTGATACCTGGAAGTGGGGTGCTGCTATAACAAATACTTAAAAATATGGAAGTGTTTGGAATTGGACAGTGGCTGGAGGCTAGAAGAGTTTTGAGTAGTATAAAAGGAAAAGTCTAGATTGCCTTGAATAGAAGTATGAATACTAAAGATTCTCTCAGTGAAGGCTCAGAAGGTGATACTGTAGAAAAATACCTCTATTGTTTTAAAAAATTGTCACAGTGTTTGTAGAAGGATGGATCTTAAAGGCACTACTGGTAAGGGTTCAGAAAAAAAAGTGAGGAGAATAGTAGAGAAAACCCATATCATCTTAGAAAATACCCAAATCATCGTAGATAGAATGTTGGTAGACATATGAATATTGTTGAAGGTGCTTCTGATAAAGACTGAGAAGTAAATGAGGAATATGTTATTGAAAACTGGAAGAAAGGAGGTGTTATACAATAGCAGGAAGGCTAGCAGAATTGTATTACATGGAAGGCAAAGTAGAAAGTGATAAATCTGGGTATTTAGCTGAGGAGATTTCCAAGCACAGTGTTGAATGTGCAGCCTGGTTTCTTCTTGCTACCTATAGCAAAAAATATAAATTGAATGAATCACATTTTTTTTCAACAAGATCATTCTTTACTTGAGGCATACTTCAGAATATATGATTCTAAAAGACACATATAAAATAGTCCATCCAAGAAAAATAGAATACACATTTTCTTCAAGTATACACAGAAGAATCCCCTGGTTAAATCACATTAAAAAAGACATAACAAATATTACAAATTTAAAAAGACTGAAATCATACCAAGCATGTTTTCTAACCACAATGGTATAAAATTAAAGGTCAACAATAAAACAAAGCTGGAAAATCTAACTTTTAAGCAAAAAGAATCCAGGATGTGATGATTTGAGACGTTCTCAGCCTGTCCAGATTGAAAAAGAGGCTAAAATTTGTGGATTCACTCTCAAGAAAGTGTGTCCTGGGGAGAAAGCCAAAAGTGTGACTGGGTAACTTTTCTAGTGCCCATGGGATCAAAAAACCAGAGTATTCCGTCACACACAGGGCTCTTTGAAGAGACTAGGTGTGTATCTCATAGATCTCTTCAGCCTTCTCAGCACAATCCAGAGATGGGATTATCCAGGAAAGATCTGTGGAGGGGGCTTTTGTTTAATGGAATGAATCCCTGTGACATATGTAAGAAACCCACAAGGTCTGTGAGAATGGTTTATTAGCAGGGACACTGCCAGTTAGGACTGAAAGGCACAAAGAGAAGATAAAATAAAAGAAGGTTGTTGGATTTGAAGAGGAATGTATTCTTACAGGCAAGAAACAGACTTAATAAAACTACACAGTTGCAAATATATGTTAACTTTTATTAAATAGAAAGTAAGACTCAGAGGACAGGGCTGAGGATGGAGCTGAGAAGGATTCTGAGAATAATCTGAGAATAATCTCTGAGAATAATCCTACAAAGGATTATTCCTAGTCCTTGAAACCTAGTGAAGTTTGCCCAGTTGGTTTTCTAACTTACTTATAACTGTTTACTCCCCCTTTTTTCCCTTTCATTTCTCCCTCTTTGAATGGGTATATCTATAATTGTTATTCTATGCCCATCTTATCATTGTGTTTTGGGAGCAAATAACTTGTTTTCTAGTTTCGAAGATTCACAGATGAAGAGGAATTTTGCCTCAAGAAGGAGTATACTCAGAATTTCTCCTATACCTGATTTAGATGAGATTTGGGACTTTTGAGCTGATAAGATTTAGATGAAATTTAAATTGATGTCCTAGTGGGTTGTGACTTGGGAGAATGTTGAGATGGGGGTGAATGGATTTTTCATGTGGATAGATGTGATTTTTTTGGGTCCCAGAGGATGGAATATAATAAAAAATAGTGTCTCCCTCCCTTTATAAATATCCAGGTTCTAAACTGTGAATATGTTAATTTATATGTCAATAGGGACTTTGCAGATGTGATTAAGTTAAGGATCTTAAAATGGGGAGATTATCCTGGATTGCCTATGTGGACCCATTGTAATCATAAGGGTCCTTATAATAGGGAAGATGATATGATGAAGAAAGAGAGAAAAAAAATTAAATGTCACGTTGCTAGCTTCAAAGATGGTGGAAAAGCTGTGAGCCAAGTTAAGTAGGTGGCATCTTGAAAATGAAAAAGGCAGAGAACGAATTCTCTCCTAGAGCCTCCAGAGGTAATAAGTCCTGCTGACACCTTGGCTTTACCCCTGCAAAACTCCTTTCAGACTTCTGATCTCAATAACTGTCTGAGAATAAATTAATATTTTTTTAAGCTACTAAGTTTGTGGTTATTTGTTACGGTGACTAAAGGAAACTAATATGATGACTGGAAATTTGGTCAGTAGACATTTCATCTGTTACATACTCATTCAAGGAACAGATGTCTATTGTCTGTGTCTAGGCAGAACGTAGGAGTTGCAGGCATTTCTAGAGAAATGTATTTTAGCTTTACTATCAGCATTCATGTGATCTAGGTCTTTATGATTTTATGTAGTCATTTTAATGACCTTCAAAATAATTGGACTAAAACTTTACCATTGAGAAGTCTCCATTTTGTATATTTTTAGGAAACTATTATAATGATGATGATAATAGGAATGTTAACAATAGTATCTAGCATTTATTGAATGCCTAGCCCATGCCAGGTATGGTGATAGACACTTTATATTCCTTATATCACTTAAATTTCACTTCAATTCTATGAAATATTTTCACTTGACCTTGAGAAAATTGAGTTTCAAGAGATCAAGTAACTTGCCCAAGTTGATATGCCATTTTACATTATGTTTCCAGAGCGGTTGAGCTGCTAAATATATTTATTATTTATTCTACAGATTAAAAAAATTAATGGCTTGATAGGAATCTCAGTTCATTTAGAATCCCTCCACATTTTTCTATTCTTTTATGCATTCATCCATTTGTTTCACAAATGTTTATTGACCATTAGTTACATGCAGGGTATAGAGCACTAAACAATATAAATGTGCATCATGCCTCATGTTGTTTTAAATTTTGTGCCAGGTACTGTGAATGTTATAAAATAAGGATTATATATGGTGTCTGCCTTCATGAACCTTAAAGTTTAGTTCAAGTAATTATTCTGATTGCTATTTATTGGTATAATCATGGACAAGTAACTTACCCTCTGCTTCCTATTCTTTAAAATGAGGAGGCTATTTTCCTGTTTATAGGATTATTATAAAGATCTTAAAATATAAATGCAAGTTTCTATATAAATTCCTTCCTATACAAATGCAAATTGATCTTTTTCTGTTAGGTTCTTGGCCTCTGAAAATAACACTCTAGCAATTTTGGTAGGATTTGCAGGTTAAAGAACTGTATGTATAGTGCAAACTAACTTCATAATAAGTGCATTAAGATAAATGTGATATTTATTTATGCTTAGAAAGTCTGTATACGCAAGTAATGAATCATGGAACTTTACATCAAAAACTAGGGATGTACTGTATGGTGACTAACATATATAATAAAAAATTATTATTAAAAAAAAGTCTGTCAGTATGTATGCTATGCTAATACTATGTTAATAATAGTTATATCTAATAGTTCTATCTAAGGCTTACTATTTCAGGGGGACTTTAATTTCCCTCTTTATATACTTACACATTGTTTGGATTATTTATGCTAAGCAATCTAATTTTCTAATAAATATTTTATATTTTGTGAAAAAAATCAATGCTATGAGTTGTAAAAAGTCATGACAGTTCATTATGTCACCATGAATTTCCATAGAATAGTTTGCAAATAATTGCTTGCAAACATCATTGGTGCCATCCATTCACTCAATCATTCATTCATTTTTCATATTAGTCTATACTTTTCTAGGCATTTTTGATTCAGTTGTCTTTAATAATTTAAATTGCTGTTTTGAGAGGATTAGGTAGGGACAGCTAGAAGACACTGTGGGATGAATCGTTTGTGTGATTGTCATTGTATAACATTATTTTTAAGGACATCAATTATTATTTGTCATTATTGTTTTAAGTCACATTTCCCTGATCATTAGTGCGAAGGAATTTTTTCCTCAAATGTTTTTGGGCATTTGTAAGTCTTCTTGTGTGAATTACATACTTATTTTGTTTACCATTTTTTAAAAAGAATTGATTTATAAGTGTATTTTAATACAGTTAATCCTTGTTATTTGTGGATTCTTTACCTGTGAATTTGCCCACTTGCTGAATTTTATTTGTAACCCCCAAGACAATACTCATGGTGATCATTCATGAACATGCAGAGAACAGTGAAAAATTTGAGTCACTTGATGCACATGTTTCCAGTTGAAGCTGAATAGGTGACACTCCGCCTTCTTGCTTCAGCTCTTATCCTGTATAAACAGTTGTCCTTTTCACAGTCTATTTAGTGCCACTTAGATAAAAAATTTTGTGCTTTTGTTGAGGATTTCACTGTTTGAAATGACTCAATATAGTGCTGAAGTTCTGTCTAGTATTTCTAGGAGCTCAAGAAGGCTGTGATATGCCTTCTAAGAAAATATATGTTGGATAAGCATCACTCAGGCATGAATTATATGCTGTTGGCTGTGAGTTCAGTGTTAATATATATATTATATATATAATATAACCTTTAAATAAAAATACACATAAAACAAATTTCATATTGATCAGTTGATGAAAATGCTGTGACCAGGGTCTTGTAGGAACCTAACCCTGTATTTTCCCTAAGAACGATGATTCAGTATTTGCTAATTTGTGCTCATGGTGACTTTATAAAACAAAACTACCACAAAAGTGAGAATTCACTGTATATTCTAGGTCCCAAACTTTGTGAAAAATATTTCAAAAAAATGTTTCTCCAATTTGTTGCTTGCCCTTTAACTTTGTTTATATTTCTTTTTTTATGGGGCAGAAGTTTTAATCTTTATGAAGCCAAAATTTTAAAATATATTTATTTAACACTTTTGGGCTTTGTGTTTTGTTTAGGCTGACCTTGACCAACTCCATAATTATAAAAATAGCCTACCATATCTTCTTCATGTGTATGTATTTTATGTATGTATATATATGTGTGTGTATATATACATACATACAGTAGTGTCTCTTTATCTGTGGTTTTGCTTTGTGTTTTCAGTTACCCACCATCAATCACAGTCCAAAAGCAGATGAACCTCCTTCTGATGTATTTGTCACCAGGTCAATAGTAGCCTAACACTATATCACAATGCCTACACTATTCACTCATTTTATTTCATCATGTAGGCATCTTATCTTTTCACATCACAAGAAGAAGAAGGATGTACAATAAGGTATTTTGAGAGAAAGACCACATTCATATAACTTTTATTATGATATGTTGTTATATTTGTTCTATTTTATTACTGTTGTTAATCTCTCACTGTGCCTAATTTATAAATTAAACTTTGTCACAGGCATGTGTGTATAGGAAAAAACATAGTATATATAGGGTTTGGTACTATTCACAGTTTCCGGCATCCACTGGTGGTCTTGGAACATGTCCCCCATGGATAAAAGGGGACTACTGTATGTACATATGTACAATTAATTAGCAGGTGATGAGGAACCTAAGATAAATTACAGAATTAAAATACATATATGTGTATAAATAAATACAGTGTATAAATAATATATAATATAAATATATAATTAATTGTATAGTAAACAAATTTATCTGTGTAAATAGATTTATCCATATTTTAGCATGTGTCAAAATTTCCTTCTTTTTAAAAACTGCATAATATTCCTTTGCCTGTGTATATCACATTTTGTTTATCCATTCATTCATCAGTGGGTACTTGGGTTGCTTCTACCTTTTGGCTCTTGCAAATAATGCTGCTGTGAATATGGATGTGCAAATACCTCTTTGAGACCCTGCTTTCAGTTATTTTGGATATATACCCCAAAGTGAAATTTCTGGATCATATGGTAATTTTATTTAAAAATTTTTTATGAACTGACATGCTATTTCCCATAATGGCTGTAGCATTTTACATTTCTACCATCAGTACACAAGGGTTCCGATTTTTCTACCTCCATATCAACACTTGTTATTTTATGGGTTTTTTTTTTTTTTTGATAGTAACCATCCTAATAGGTGTCAAGTGACATTTCACTGTGGTTTTGATTTGCATTTCTCTAATGAAAAAGTGATCTTGAGGATGTTTTTATGTGCTTGTTGGCTCTTGTATATCTTCTTTGGAGAACGTCTATTTAAATTCCTCATCTATTTTAAAAATTAGATTATTCATTTCTTTGTTGCTAAGTTGTAGGAGTTCTTTATATAGTTTGGATATTAATGCCTTGACAGGTATATGATTTGTGAATATTTTGTCCCAGTTCATTGGTTGCCTTTTTCACTCTGTTCATTGTGTCCTTTGATGCATGTAAATTTTAAATTTTGATTTAGACCAGTTTATCTACTTTTGCTTTTGTTGCCTGTACATTTGGTTTCATATCCAAGAAATTATTGCCAAATCAAATGTCATGAAGATTTACCCTATTTTTTCTAAGAGTTTTATAGTTTTAGATTTTATGTACAGAGCTTTAGAGAGGAACAAGGTCAAGTTTAGAGATGAATTGGAGAAAATTGGCATTCTTATAATATTGAATCTTCCCACTCAGGAGAATGATATTAATTTCTATATTTTCAAGTCCTTCTTTATGTTGTTAAGTAGCTGTATAGTTTTTTCATATGTGGTTTTCTATATTTAATAGGTTTTTTATGTTATTTCATATCTGTTTCTGTTGTGATATTTTTCTAACTGGTTGCTGCTGGTAGAAAGGAAAGTTGTTAACTTTTCTATCTTTTTTCTGTATCTTAGGAATCACACTGTGGTTTGTATAAATGTTTAAACTGATTTTCTAGTTAAGAAATTATATGATCTGCAAATAATAGTAACCATGTCTCTGAATCTCAATCTTTATAATCATTTGATTTTTTTTCCTTATTGAATTGATTGGACTCACCATTACACCATTAGATAATGGTAGTGTGGACTGAGCAATCTGGAAACTAAAGACCTCCATACATGCTTTTAAATAATGTCTCTAATATGACTCTTAAGTTCTCTTCCATCTCTATTCTTTCTCCTGGAGTTTTGGTTTTGGGCATAGGTTTTAGGATCTCAATTTTATTTTATGAGTACTATATGTTAGTTTCTATGATAACAAAGGGCTTTAACATTATTACTAAAATATCATTTAAATTGTGTTAATTTTCTGTTATATATGTATTTCCTTTTTTAAATTTTAAAAAATTTTTTAAAGATTTTATTTATTTATTTGACAGAGACAGCCAGCGAGAGAGGGAACACAAGCAGGGGGAGTGGGAGAGGAAGAAGCAGGCTCCTAGTAGAGGAGCCTGATGCGGGGCTCGATCCCAGAACGCTGGGATCACGCCCTGAGCCGAAGGCAGACGCTTAAGGACTGAGCTACCCAGGCGCCCCTGTTATATATGTATTTCCATATTAAAGTTTCATAGTTACCTATAAATCTTGAATACCTATTACAATGCCTGCTTCATAGCAAACATTCAATAAATATTGAATGTGATGTGTCACACACCAAAGTGAATCTCAAGTTTACCATATTTCTAAATACATATATCTCTATTACTGACTTATCAACTTTAAATGGTCTATCTTATTTTTCTGAGAGTAAAGATTTTAGCTCACTTATATTATCTCTATGTCCAATCCTCCAAATGTTTGTTTTTTTATGATACATTTTAGGGTTTTTTTAGCTTGGTGACTTTAAATAATATTACACTTGATAAATTTATTGTGGCGTCTGGGTGGGTTAGTCGGTTAAGCATCCAACTCTTGATTTTGACTAGGTCATGATCTCAGGGTTGTGGGATGCAGCCCTTCATCAGGCTTCATGCACTCTCTCCCTCTTCCTCCCTGTCCCCAACCCTCTCTCCAAAAAAAGTTTAAATAATACTTTTATATTTCCATGTTACGTTTCGTCAACTTTAGGCAGTATTTCCTGTCTTCGTATTTTGGAAAATGAAGATATTAGCTTCTGGGTTCTTTTTTTCATTATTCCTCCTCTTCTTCACCTGCTTTCTTTTAGTTATACTTCCGCTTATACACTGTTGTGCTTGTACACATTTACATTTTATCCTGAGATACTGGCCAAGTTTCCCATATTTTGTTCATAGGCTCACACTACAAAATTTTAGCCATTGAATCACATTTACATGTTTATGTTTACAAATGGCATGCTGAAATTAAATTTATTTTTCTGTCAAGACTCTAGGTCCAGTAGAAGGAGAATGTACCTAGAATTAAAATTGAATGGTTTCTCCTTCTTTTGCATTCTATTAATTGTTTAATATCTTGCCATCATGTACTTTTTTTCCTATTTCACCATGATATTGGTTAGATTCACCTCATAAACTCTGTAGCTGTCCTGTTGGTCAAGTTTTGATCTGCACTTTCCTCTAAAGCCTCATGGCTTGAATATTTCATGTCATGCAGGCTGAGACATATAGCTGACGTTCTGGAGAGGCTCTAGAGTCCAAAACCTTCTTAGATCCTAGTTCCTTATTTCATCAGCTCTTCAGGCTGTAATCTATGTGCCATCACTTGGCTCTGCAAAGTGGTACTAGAAATGTGGGCTGAGACAAGTGTAGGTGATGACCTGGTGGCTGTTTTCAATGGGAGTTGCATAAATTGGTACCTGAAAATCTTGGTACACAAATTTCAAGTCTTAATATCATTTTATATAATTTGTTAAAGCCCTGAAGATGATTTGTTTGGTATTCACACTCAGATCCTAAGCAACTCCTCCCTTTTTCCTCTGGATAGATATTAATTAAATTTTATTATTATACCACTACATGGATATACCATATTTATACCAAGAAAGGACATGTTTCTATGATGATAGTAAGGGGTCAGCATATGGGAACAGACCATCATAATCTTTACCTAGTTAAATAGCTAGGAAAGTGTGTGTTAACATGAGAAAGAATGTAAATGTAACTGCTTATAAATTCTATCATCTCTCTTCCTAATGTTTATGTTTTGCCTTTAAAGAATATGAGCAGTAAAGGAGATATAAACCTAAAAGTGCATGGATGGATTAATATCCTCTTGATTGTTTTGTTTCTTTTTTCTTGTCAACCTCCTTGTTCGACATTTTAGTGAAGATTTTCCACCTTCAACTTTCTAATCAGATCTTTTTCCTGGAGTTTTTAATTGCCTTTCTTTTCCTTGTACAATTTTCCTTTATAATTTCCTCATTAAATTTCTGCATTCTATCTTACTGTCTATTGATTCCCTCTTTTTTCTTGGATAGCTCCATACAGAAATTGTCTATCCTGCTTTGGTCTCTATCATTTGCTTTCTGGGTTTGCTGCACAGGAGTAAAACCTTTTATTCTCATGGAGATGATTCCTTGTTCCTGGCTTTGATGTCTTATTCTTACTTTGCTTCCTCAATACACTTGAATATATCATTAACTAATTTCTCAAGGCAGAGTTTTTTGAATCTTTGAATGCTGAAAACTTTATTTATTCTTCTTTCATATTTGATTGTCAGTTACTCCTTCTGTTACTCTCTCCTCTGTCATACTGAAACTAGTGTGATTGTCAAGAACTGGAACACACATCAACTTTCCAGATTCTGAGCATTTCCATAAGTCTTTTCAAATACCTGAAATGTTCTAACTTTTGTCAACCTTTATCAACTCACCCATACATAGTAGGCATACAACAAATATTCTTCTCATGCCATTCAAACTGAAGAGACATAAGGAGTCTATATAAAGATTAGGAAAGGGAATAAGTGAGAAAATGATATTTCGTTTTGAAGACCCTCTCTGAGGAAAAATGATTATATAACTGAGAGAATTCCTTCGGTCGGATGTATTCTAAGGAGCCATGTCGAATAACCTGTACAGCATTTCTCACAAGCACCATTATAGATGAGAAAACTTGGGTGCAGAGAAATAAATTAACTCGTTTATGGTGGCAGTTACAAAGTAGCAGGGGTGAATATTCCAAGTCAGGTCTATTTGGACCTAATGCCCAGAACCTCTCCTTTTTTTTTTTTTTTAAGTCTCTTTATCATTCAATCATGCCTTCTAAGAAAAGAGGATTGTTCACTTTTATGTCTTCAGATGTTCCTTCAACAATAGTGTGGAAATGGGTTGACTGGGCCTCTCCTCCCTTGGAAAAAGGGATATCTAATGATGTCAGAAATATCTGCTAAATGTTAATGGATCATCATTTCTATTAGAAGAACTAAAGAAAATTTCCCTTAATGAAGGTTTAGTGTCTCCATCAAATTCTATTTTGGCTTAAGTTTGATCTTAGCTGCAATTAGAAAAGAATTCTATACTTACATTTAGAAATATATTTCATATTTCCCAATTTTCTCTGCTATTTTAATTATGTAGGCTATTCTTTCCTTATTTGTTCAGCTATTGAATATCTGCTGCTTTCATTTTTAAAGGTGGTTCCTTTTCATATGCTATGGAAGTATAGCTAGGATTTTTTAAAAAGATTTATTTATTTATTTTAGAGAGAACATATGGTGGGGGGGGGGCAGAGGGCAAGGAAGAGAGAGTCTTAAGCAGACTCTCTACTGAGCACAAAGCCTGATGTGGAGTTTGATCTCATGACCCCGAGATCATGACCCCAGCTGAAACCATGAGTTGGACACTCAACCAAATGCACCACCCAGACACCCCTTACATCTAGGATTTTTAAAAAATGGAAATAGCTTGAGATAATCAAGAGAGTCACGTACCTCTAAGTTTTAATCTTAGCTTTACAGCATACTAGGTATATGCCTTTGATAACCTGTCAATACTTTTTCATTATTTTTAGAAGAGGAACTTATACCTACCTTCTGGGGTGATATGAAAATTAGAGAATGTGTTTAAAGCACATGGAACAATGCCGGACCCATAGTAGACTCTCAATAAATGGTGGTCATTAATTTATTTTGCTCTCTTTAAAAAATATAAACCATTATACCTTTTAAGAAGTCATCCAGACTCTGCTTAAGTATCTCCTGGGATGAAAACATGTTTTGTAAGGTTCTAGCTCTAGCAAATATAAGCTGTGGGATTTTGGAAATAAATCACCTTGAGTATTAATTTCATCATTTGTAAAATGAGGATAATAATAGTACCTACACCCTAGGCTTGTGGTGAAGAATAAATGACATATATTTCTTCTATTCAGTGTTTACAATAGTGTCTAGCACTCAGTAAATGCTCAATGTTAGCTAGTTATATAAATAGTAAGAATAGAGCACTTACTAATATACTACATCCTGAGTCACCTGCTGTATTTTTTTTCCACAGCAAAAGTTGTTCAAGTTCTTCCTTAAATGTGATGATTAATTACAATGCAATATGAATTTTTAACTTGGTTTAATGAGGCTAGTCCTATAAGGAGCAACCCATGCTATTTACTAGATACCTACCCTTGTGGTTCCATAATAAGTATTTGCTGAATGAATTGTCTGTGGCAGTGGTCTGCAAACTCTCTGAAAAGGGTCCAATAGTAAATATTTTAGGTTTTGATGCCATATATCTGTCACATTTATTCAGTTCTGCCATTGTAGCATGTTTTCACAATATGAAAACATATATGGTCATGACTGTGTCATAATTAAACCTTATTTGTGAAAATGGGCAGTAAGCTGGATTTTTGCTAAGGTTACTGATCTCAGGTCTATGAAATAAATAAGTTAGATCCTTAATACTGATAATGAAAATCACATCAATATGCATCTGTTTGGAAACATTTTCAGGTGAGGAAATGTTTGATCTTGTACAGAAAAATGGAAGCTTAGAGAAGCAAAAATGCAGTGAACCCCCAAAATGCATTCTCCATGCATATGTAACAAGACACAAAGTTCAGTAAGCTAAACTTTTAAGCTCTAAAACACAATTTCACAGAGACCATTTTAGATGCTCAGCTTAAACACATTTCTCAGCAACTGAAACTAGATTAGAGTTGGTATAGAACCACTATGGATTGATAGAAACTAATTTTTTAAAAGATTTTACTTATTTATTTGACAGAGAGAGGGAGACAGTGAGTGAGGGAACACAAGCAGGGGGAGTGGGAGAGGAAGAAGCAGGATCCCTGCTGAGCAGGGAGCCCAATGCGAGGCTCATTCCCAGGACCCTGGGATCATGGCCTGAGCCAAAGGCAGACACTTAACGGCTGAGCCACCCAGGTGCCCCTGAAAGAGATTTCTTAAATAAGGGAAGCAGAGAGGTTAAATAGCACAGGATTCTGTTATAAATGAAAGGACAAAGCACCTCGATTCTTAGGTTATTCTACAACCAAAATACCAATACCAGTTTAAGGGAGAAGTAAGCATAAGCTTAGGACTATGAACAATGATAAATGTGAAAGCATTTTTTAAAGATTTTATTTATTTATTAGAGAGAGAGAGCACGCGCATTCACAAGCAGGGAGAGGGGCAGAGTGAGAAGGAGAAGCAGGCTCCCTGTTGAGCAGGGAGCGAGCCCCTTATGGGGCTCAATCCCAGGACCCTGGGATCATGACCTGAGCTGAAGGCAGGCGCTTAATGACTGAGCCACCCAGATGCCCTCGAAACTAATTTTTAAATAAGATGTATACTCTCTCTGGTATGCGAGGTGGGTTCTTCTTCCAAATGTTAGTGAGCACTAGTTGCTACAAAACTATTAATTCTATAGGCTTTAAAGTCCAATTTGAAAGCTGCTTACTTCCTAAAGTCTTAATTAATCCTCCCCTGCCAGAAACAATATCATTTCTCTTAATATTCAACTAATTTATTTTTGACAACTGTGGATTTCTCCCTTTTATTATAGTTATTTATATTGTTATCTGATGTCTATTCTTGTAGGTTGTGAGCTGCCTGAAGGCAGTGTCTGTGTCTGACAAATGTTTATGTTTTCCGGGACACTCTGCTTTATTCCTTGCATGCTGTAGGCACTCAGGCTATGCTGTTGTCTTCTGAATTTTTCTTTCAGTGTCTCTGTAGGGAGATATTCTGGAATGGTATAAAAAACATTCTCTCTGGGGCCCTTGGGTAGCTCAGTCGTTAAGCATCTGCCTTCGGCTCAGGGCGTGATCCTGGCGTTCTGGGATCGAGCCCCACATCAGGCTCCTACGCTGAGAGCCTGCTTCTTTCTCTCCCACTCCCCCTGCTTGTATTCTCTCTCTCACTGGCTGTCTCTCTCTCTCTCTGTCAAATAAATAAATAAAAATCTTTAAAAGAAAAAAAAAGCATTCTCTCTGACAGTCTGAGTTCTAACTGGCTTGATCACTTGCTAACAATACACCCAACTTCTCTGACTCAGCCTCTGTTTCCTCATCTGTAAAATAAGGATAATTCCAACACTGCATTATTTTGTGAGGATTAAATGAGTTGACAAATGTCAAGTGCCTAACAGCAAACCAAGCACATTAAACATTAGCCTTTGTTATATCTAAAGGATGTACTAAATTGCTTTTTGTTTTATCTGTTACACTATTATATAAATGTTCTAAAAATGACTAGTTAATAACACATTAATAAGTAAGTGTCAACAATGTGAAAAAGGCAAAAAACATCTCTGTTGAGGGTGAATTAATGAAATGTTATGTTGTTTTCTGCATCTGTCAACAAATATTTTAGCCATTGTTCTTTTTACAGTTACCATAGTAGCAAAAATAAAGCTATATTTAATTTGAATGAACTCTGAGAAGAAATCGTATTTCTTGCTTTGATTCTGTGGCCAAATTGAAACTTCTTTCTGCTTATTAGGCTCCTGCCTTCTGAAAACAGGTAAAATTAACAGCAATTATAAGGGAATTTGTAGAAAAGAAAAAATGATCTCCTTTATCTTTTTATAACCTATTAATAACTAGTACATATTTTATACCAAAAGGGAGAAACAACCTTAAAGAGATGAAAGATATCACCAGCCTTGTTCTTTCTTTATTTCTGGCGTTTATGTGTGTAGGTATGATAATGAACCATGACATTTCTGTGAGACCCTGTAATTCAGCACTACTCAGGCTTAAGAATTTTATTTTTATATTACTGTTTCAACATGAATTTTATAATTTCCTGAGTCTAACTTGTTTTTACAGTTCTTTTTTAATACTTATAGTCATTTTAAGATACATTCTTATATATTTTGTTTTTCTTCACTTTTAAAATGATTTTTTTCACTAATTTTAAACACCTTCATAATTCCTTGATATTGGGACACATGATAAGATTAATTCTGGGGACATTGATCATTGTCTAGCATCCCAAAGGACCTGAGTCTTGTGAGCCATAAGAAATAAGCTAAATCATTCTGCTTCCTTTTTCATGTTGCTCTGCTTAATAACATGCTGATATATAAGAAAACAGATCATGATTTAGCCAATATAACAGTTTGATAGACCATAAAGAAAGAGTCCTTTGACTGAAGACCTTAAATGCCCTAATTTCAGCCATTCCTCTGGAGGCTTGAGTAAGAAGCTGCCTGGCATATGGCAGACCAGAGCATGGGACCAAGTATCCACCCTCTGCAAGGAGATTTTCGGAACTAATCTCATTATGCCTCAGCTACCACTGGAAGTCAGTTCTCTCAGGTCATCTATCATCACCCAATCTCCTATCCTTTTATTGCTGTCATTGAACTCAGTTCCCATCCCTTCCCTTACTCCCTACTGTCTGTGATAAATAAAACCCTTACATTCTCATCCTTTCCTTGTGAATATTTCTTCATTTCTTGGCTTTACTTAGTACTTACATTTCTTTGCATATATATTAACTTATATCAGCTGCATTGTTACCGTAATATTAGTTAAGACTGGAATCCAACTGTGTATGTTTGTATAAAGGGCCCTAAACCAAAATTTTTACCATGGACAGCTACTATTCTCATCATTCCCTTTCTTCAGTAATCATTCCTTCAACAAGTATTTATTGTTTTCTTGCTATATGTCAGATATTGTTTTAGGTAAGGAGGATACAGTGGTGAAAATTTTTCATTCTAATAAGGGAGTCAAATAATAGCAAGTAAAGAAATAAGAACATTTGATAGTGACAAATGCTGTGTAGAAAAAAATTTAAAGGTAATGGAAATGAGTGATGGAGACAAGAAATAGATGGCAAGTTAAGTTGTGTAGTCGTTGAAGGCCTCTTTTGGAGGGTGACATTTGAGTTGAAACCTAATGTCAGGAAGCAACCAGTTGCATAAAGAACTCTGTGTTGGGCAGTGAAGCACAAGTCAAAGGGCAGAGGGGCTGCCCTAGAGTGATTTAGAGGAAGTGTTAGAGATTGAGGTCAAAGTTGGGGCCAAATTTTACTGGGCTTTGTAGATCTGGGTAAAGAGTTTTGACTTTATTCTCATTCAAACGAGAAGTCATTAGAGGGTTTTAAGCCAGAGTTTATGTGACTTAGTTTAAATTTTTAAAAAATCACTCAGTATATGCCTACCTGGTTATGTTAAATATGTATCTGTGTTCATATGTATTTGTAAAGAAAAATACCCAAGCAGAACACTAAATTGTCAGGAATTTTTGGTTGGCTATAAGGGTAGATTCAGAGAAATCTTAGTACTTTGAAAGAAAGTGATATTTTTTCCCCTGGCTTGTACGTTAGTAACCTACATGGTAAATGTTCTGTTTTTTAATTATTAAAAGTATTATCTGCTTTTTCAGAAAAGCAGGAAAATGAAGAAAAATATAAAGAAGAAAAAATTATTGATCACACTGTTCAAACAAAACAATTTTGATGAATTTCTTAATTTTTTTCTATGCAAGTGTGTATATGCATATATATATATATCTCCACATATACACATACATATATAGTTGTCATCATAGTGTATATGATAGAGTTCTGCTTTTTTATTTAACATTTTCCATATGTTCATTGTTTTTATAAGCATTATTTTTAAGGAGACATATATCACTAAGAGATGAAAACATTGCTGAAGAAGTAATTTTCAAGATGGAGCACAAGGATAGATAAGAATCCTTCCCTTTCATTGAAGATTCTTTAGATTCTTTGATATTCATTTCCTAGTAGACTGGGGAAGACCAAAACAAAGCAACATTTTATTTTTCCTGAGGAAGAATTAATTCAGAGAACCAAAAGGAATATTTTCAGTCTCTCTGAATTATGGGAAGCCTGGAAATATTACTATTGATTTGAGATGAGGAGATAAATAATGAGACATGATTGAAACACAATAGAAAACCATAAACATGATCACTCCAGAACATGTTTCAGTGTAAGCATACACAGTGAAGAGATCTAATAGGAGAGATCCCACAAATGTACTACATATTAAAAAAAAAATCAACTTTCAAAAAAAATTGATGGAACCCATGTGTAGGAGTAGTTACCTGTGAATATAAAGAAAGTGGAAATCCTCTACCGAGAATGGCTTCCTTACTCAGAAATGGAGAATTAATTTGATTAACTTCACTGAAAAGGAAGTGACTAATTCTACTTAGGAAAGGCAGGTGGTAATGCTACAGAGAGGTTTCTTCAGTTTCAAGGATGCCATGTTTTACTCCAGACACTTGAGTTAAACAGAGGATGCATACTTAATACATTGTCTTTGGCTCTGGGCTATCACTGGACAGAGCTGGTTAATCCATCCCTTCAAGGGCCCCTCTGCTTTTCCTTCTTTTGCAGCCTCCCTCATTGAGTGAACTGCACTCTGAGGTACCTCTTTTTCTTATCTGCTTTACTCCCCACAGCTGCTTAATCAAGACAGGCCAGGGAAGTAGGAGGTGGGCAGCTTTTTTGCACTTTAAATATTATGCAATACAGAGAGTAATGCCCTAACTTAACTTTTCAAATGGAATGCAATTGGTTTTAAATACATGAGAGATTTATTGATAAATTCAGGAATGTAGCCACGTATCTTACAAATGAGTAAATGAAAGAGAAAGAAGTTTAGAGTTGATTTTATCCTAAAAATAAAGGTAAATCAGCATATTGAAATAGGGTAAGACAAAGAATGAAGCATAGTACTAGGCATATAGTAGGTGCTCAAAAATTACAGACTCTGGAGCTAGAACTCTAGGACTCAAATCCCATCTATATTTGTTTCTTATTGGCTGTGTGACTTTGGGCAAGTTACTAAAACTCTCTATGTCTTGGTTTTAATATCTGTAAAGTGAGATAATCACAGTACTGTCTCGTAGGGCTGTTCTGAGAATTGAATGAGTGACTATATGGAAAGTATTTAGAGCTGTACCTGGCACACAATGAGTCTTCAATGTGTTAGCTACTGTTTTGTAATGGTAGGTGTTATTGAAGAAGTCATGCATCATTTCTGTGACACAAAACAAAATAAAATGATAACTATATAAAATAGAAATATACCAGAAATCTTTTACCTTCATTAAAATGAATGTTATTCCAAGAGGAGCCTGGCTGGCTCAGTTGGTAGAGCACGTGACTCAGGTTCATGCGTTCAAGCCCCACATTGGATGTAGAGCTTAAAAAAATAAATAAGTAAAATGAAAGTTATTCTTATTCTTATTTAATAAGAATTTTTGTCTATCAATTCTGTATTTCTGGTGTTTTTTTTTGAATGCATGCATTTTATGACTTTACATTATTTTAGCTTAAGAAAAGAAGCTGTTAGATTTCAGATCATGTTCCCCAAATCCAGCTAAATACCACTGGCAGTTTTTTCAAACTGACAAATTTGTTCTAATCATCTTGTTTAAATGAATATCATGAATACTAAATATATAGAATATTTTTCACGCTACTGAAATACAATTGGTTTAGACATTTAGAACATTTAAATGAGAACTTCTCGTGTGAAAAATTAAGTTACTGATGATAGGAATATCAGTTAACTTATGAAATGAATTTCTTGTAGAATTTCACAAACTGATACTTCACTAATCTTGCTTTAAATAATAAATTCCTGGGACATACATTAAGTATGATGCTTCACTTCTCCAATCATAGAAACCTTCCTTCTGAGTTCATTTTTTCTTGTGTATTACCAAATCAAACATTCTGCTTCTAATGCCTTCGTTGAAGCTGATTCTATCATTGTTTTTTAAAATCTCAAACTGGGATCAAAAATAATTTCATAGGAAGTTTGTTGTAGTACAATTCATTGGAGATTTTATCTGAGACCAGCATATCTCAGACCTAGTATCAGGGGCTGCTGGTGCTGTTCGACCTTCACAGAGGCCCCAGGTTATTTGCTATCAGATTCAACCTTTTTAATTTTATAAACAAGGAGATAGTTAAAGAAATTTAGGCAGGGTGATAGATCACTTCTGGATATGTTTGAAATACATATTAGTGTGTGCTTTTTAAAAACTGGCATTTTAGCCAAGATGGAGAAACTTTGAATTGCAAAGTGATGTTATATTAAATGTGTTTTATATGTATATCGAATGAGGCACGGAGGAAGGGTGGGATTAAGAGACCTGAGTTTGGGTCAACTCTGCTGCTCTCTGTAGTGTCTTACTGCAATAGCAGTTTAGCTGCTATGACTCTCATTAAAAAAAAAAAAAATCTGTAAAATAAAAGTATTATACTAGATCAGCATTTCCTAAATGGTGTGATTACCAGTTCTGATTTCCAGCCTGTTAGCCTGCATTACTGGCAAATCTATTTCTGAAATGGAAGAGGTTTCTTTCCTGCTGAACTTCTTGGAGTTGATGTGTATGACGTGCATCTCCAACGGGGGGAAAGAGAACAAGCAGATTTTCCTGAGCGTAGGTAACTACAGAACCTGTTTTGTAAGGACACTACTTTTGAAATACCACTTGTGAACTCCTGAGCTAGATTATCTTATAGATACCTTCCGTTGCTGATTCTATTGCATTTGCTAATATAACTTTAGTTAAGTTGTGGAGTATAAAAGCATAATCATTAATATTCTCGACTTCTTTGAAAAGAGTTCTATAATAAAAATTTCTGTTTTCTGTTTTCATTCATTGTAACAAGCCTGTGCCCAGCTGGCATCTCTGATATAAAAAGATTGAATCTTATAAATTAACTTTTCAAATTAGGATGCATTATTTTTTGTGTAAAGCAAATCGTACTTGTAAAATACCACAGAAAGCAATCTCCTACTTACTTTTCTGCTTTTCCTAAATGCATTAATATAATGAGATACTGTGAAAATTAAGGTAAAGATACAATCGTATTCCGGAAAATGATCTTTTTTTTTTCAGGCAGTGTTAAAATTTGAGAGATGGAGTAGTTATTAAAGGAAATACAGCAAGGAAGTCTCATTTATGAAAATAAAACTGTATTGGTAAGAAAGAGGTGGAGATTTTAATTGGAAAAGT
This sequence comes from Ursus maritimus, assembly GCF_017311325.1. NCBI lineage: Eukaryota > Metazoa > Chordata > Mammalia > Carnivora > Ursidae > Ursus > Ursus maritimus. The sequence goes on along the minus strand of NW_024424564.1, from coordinate 35,712,053 downwards.
TTACACAGAATAAAAAGTTTGGTAAAAAAAGTCATCTTCATAAGCTAGAATAAAGGGCTGAAATGTATTTTGGAATCTGCCTATATATGACCTTTATTATTCTCTTCTATTGAGACCTATCGGACACTGGAACTACAATAAGATATTACATACCGACTCCATCCAAAAGGGCTTTTAATCTAGTTAGAGGCATAGTACAGATACAAAAAAGAAATGTAGGACATCATTTGCTGAATTCTGAATTTTATAGTTATGGCAGATATATTGAAGAGGCATTATGACTGATAGCTGACATGTTCCTAGCAAATTTCCAAGAATTAAGTATAACCTAAGGTGAAGACTGAACTTTGAATACAGAGAGAAGGGAAGCCATTTCAGGTAGAGGGAGGGATGTGAGAAGGTAAGAAGGAATTCTTGTATCTTACAGGAAGCAATCCATAAACCATTTCCATTGAGACAAAGGATTTTGTACTTGAAAAGTAGAAGTGATAAAAATAGGGCTGGAGGTATAGGTAGGGAATTTGGAGGGAGTTGGAATTCCTTTGATTTTCTTTCTTTCTTTTTTTTTTAAGATTTATTTATTTATTTATTTGACAGAGAGAGAGAGAGAGAGAGAATGAGAGAGGGAACACAAGCAGGGGGAGTGGGAGAGGAAGAAGCAGGCTCCCAGCAGAGGAGCCCGATGTGGGGCTCAACACATTCTGGGCTGAAGGCAGACACTTAACTGTGCCACCCAGGCGCCCCTCCTTCGATTTTCTTAAGCTTTAATTTGGATTAGATTAAGAAAACCTACTTAGAAGCAATTTTTGACCCCATTAAGTTTTGAAATCCTTCTGAGCTCACTGTGTATCTTGACATGAGTGACTGATGTCCCCTGGGGCAAATGGCTGAGATATTGTATCTCAGAACGGGAATCTCTGGCCCAGAACAACACATCTGTGAATAGTGATTTGCTGACCATAGAATCACCTGCTTGTCAAATCCTCAGAATCCAGTCTTCCTGTAGCTTTTTTGTTGTCTGTCTCTGCCTGGTGTTCCTTTTTCAACAACATTTATTGAGTGTACCTTGTATTCTCATAAAGATGATCATCTCTTTCTTCCCTTCCCAGCAGCACACACACACACACACACACACACACACACACACACACACAAAATCACAGTTATGTGATTTGGTTTTGTAAGAGAAATGATGTAGGGCTTCAGCATTCATGGGATAGAAAAATTTTAAGAAGCACCAGGCTAGGGTAATTTTTCATCATCCATTCCCTAGAGGATTCATATAAGTAATCATTTTTCATTTCCAAAGCCTTTTAGGATTTGTAGTTCTTTCAGCATTACAAGGTCTCTAGCACCAGGACCCTAAGTACATATCATCAGTCATAAATAGAACACTAAATGTTCTGTTTTCTCTGATGTAGACTTTAGAAGATAATTTTCCGAAATGGTACAGTGTCTAAAGAAAATTAGCTAATTAGATACAGTCTAGGTGGCCAAAACTCAACAATGACCAAGTTGACGCATTTGTGATAGCATAAAAATTATGAAGGAATTGCCTTGAAACACATTGGACTAGCAATCAAAGTAGTTTCTACTAAAATTGAGTTATTGACCATTTGATAATTTAATGATACTCATGGCCAATGATTCCTAATTCTAATTTCTAATTTCTAAATATAGATATACACAACTAAATTTTGAAATCCATCTCTTGTACTCCAGACTTACGTATCCAGGTGTCCACTGCTATCTCAATTTGGATGTCACACAGACATGTCTAAATCAGCAGGTCCAAAGTCAAGCTACCTGCCCCTCTGCACCTCCTCCAGTATTCCCTATCCTCAGTTACCTTCCATACCATCTACCCACTTGCCAATACTGGAAGTTCAGGAGTTACCCTAAATTACCTCCTTGTCTTTTTCTCTGCATTTAGTCAATAACAGTCATATTTGTATCTTATCCATCCCTTCCTTTTCTCCCTGAATAATTGTTAAAAGTACTTTTTTTCTTTTTCTGAATTTTTATTTATTTGTTTTATTTTTTTAAAGATTTCCTTTAAAGTCCCGTTAGTTAACATATAGTGTAATATTAGTTTCAGTAGTAGAATTTTGTGATTCATCATTTATATACAACACCCAGTGCTCATCACAAGTGCCCTCCTTAATACCCATCACCCAACCCCCCACCCACCTTCCCTCCAGCAACCCTCAGTTTGTTCTCTAGAGTTAAGAGTCTGTTTCTTAGTTTGCCTCTCTCTCTCTTTTTTTCCCTATGCTCATTTGTTTTGTTTCTTAAAGTCTACATATGAATGAAATCATATGGTATTTGTCTTTTTCTGACTGACTTATTTCACTTAGGGTAATACTATCTAGCTCCATCCACATTATTGCAAATGGCAAGATTTCATTCTTTTTGGTGGCTGGGTAATATTCCATTGTGTATATATACCACCTCTTCTTTATCCATTCATCAGTCGATGGATATTTGGGCTCTTTCCATAATTTGGCTATTGTTGATAATACTGCTATAAATAGTGGGGTGCATGTACCCCTTTGAATCACTACGTTTGTATCCTTTGGATAAATACCTACTAGTGCAATTGCTAGACTGTAGGGTAGTTATATTTTTAATTTTTTGAGGAACCTTCATACTGTTTTCCAGAGTGGCTGCACCAATTTGCACTCCCACAAACAGTGCAATAGGGCTCCCCTTTCTCCACATCCTTGCCAACATCTGTTGTTCCCTGTGTTTTTAATTTTAGCCATTCTGACAGGTGTGAGTTGGTAGATCATCATGGTTTTGATCTGTATGGCCCTGACGATGAGTGATGAGCATCTTTTCATGTGTCTACTAGCCACCTGGATGTCTTCTTTGGAAAAATGGCTGTTCATGTCTTCTGCCCATTTCTTAACTGGATTATTTGTTTTTTGGGTGTTGAGTTTGATAAGTTCTTTATAGATTTTTATCAGATATGTCATTTGCAAACATCTTCTCCTGTTCCATAGATTGCCTTGCAGTTTTGTTGTTTCCTGTGCAGAAACTTTTTATTTTGATGTAGTTCCAATAGTTTATTTTTGCTTTTGTTTCCCTTGCCTCAGGAGACATCTAGTAAGAAGTTGTTATGGCCAGTGTCAAAGAGGTTACTGCCTGTGTTTTCCTGTAGGATTTGGTGGTTTCCTGTCTCACATTTATGTCTTTCACCCATTTTGAATTTTTTTTGTATAGTATAAGAAAATGATCCAATTTCATTCTTTTGCATGTTGCTGTCCAGTTTTCCCAACACCATTTGTTAAAGAGACTGTCTTTTTTCCATTGGATATTCTTTCCTGCTTTGTTGAAGATTAATTGACCATATACTTGTGGGTTCATTTTTGAGTTTTCTAGGCTGTTCTCTTGATATGTGTCTCATTTTATAATAATTGTTAAGTCTTACTAGTCTCCTCCCTCTTACTAATCTCTCTTCAATATTAGCTCTGTAAGGATCTTTCTCTAACATGCCAATATCACAGTATCATGCTGCCAATCAAAGCACTTCAGTTTTGCTCACCTATAGGATAAAATCCAAACTTCTCTGTAGTCAAACTGGTCCCTACTCACCTGCCTAGCTGCTTCTTTCTGCTCTCTTACTTTTCCTACCTGCCACACCTTTCATGTTCTCCATGCTTCCCATGTCTTTTCCATCTCCACCAGCCTGGATGAACAATTCATTGATTGTTGTGTTAGGCTGAAAAATGAACACCACAGATACCAGGTCCCAATTCTTAGAAACTGTAAATGTTACCTTACTTAGAAAAAGGGTTTTTTCCATATGTAATTAAATTAAGAATCTTGAGATAGAAAGGTTATCTTGAATTATCTGGGTGTGGCTGAAATGCAGTCACATGCCTCTTTATAGGAGGGAGACACATTTTATAGACACAGAGAAATTTCAAAATGCCGGCCTTGCAAATTGGAGTGATAGGGCCACAAACCAAGGTATGCTGGCAGCAACCAGAGGCTGGAAGAGGCAAGGAATGAATTCTCCTCAGAGCCTCTGAAGGTGCATGGCTCTCCTGCCACCTCAGTTTTTACTCAGTGGTACTGATTTCATATTCCTGGCCTTCAGAACTGTATGAAAATAAATTTCGGTTCTTTTAAGCCACTCAGTTTGTGGTGATTTTTTACAGCAGCCATAGGAAGCTAATACAACTATTAATTCCTGTTACCTCCCTGAACATTTACTGCTCTCATATATGTTTACCCCCAACCTAGAATGCCTTCTCTGTCTCTCTGCTTGAAAAGTATGTGTTCATTTTCAGAGCACAATCTGTGAAGACTTTTCTGATTCTCTCTGGTAAGTCAGTACTCTGTTTGATTGTTCCTGCTATTTGCTTTCCTGTTGTTGTTTTTAGCACTCCCTACATTTATTGCAGTGGTATAAGAGGCAGTATAGCTACCTCACTGGTTAGGGATAGAGGCCACTTGATTCAGTTAGAGATGGTTTAAGTAACCTTGTCCAAGTTATATCTCAAGCTTGTTTCCTTATCTACAGAATTGGGAATATTAGCACTATTGACCTGCTAGGTTTGTTGTGAGGATTGAATGAGGTGACGTATGTAAATATGATATCAGGCAAATGGTGTGTGCTCGGTAATTGTCAGCTGCTCTTAAAGAACTATATATTGTTTTCATGACTGTCTTTAAACTATACATTCTTCAAAGGAATGGAAGATTATTTTTCTTTACTTTTATTTTTTAAATATTTCAGTGTAGTTAACATAGAGTGCTATATTAGATTCAGGTGTACAATATAGTAATTCAACAATTCTATACATTAGTCAGTGCTCCTAATGTTAAGTGTACTCTTTAATCACTGTTACCTATTTCACCCCTTCCCCCACCCTCCATTTACCTCCCCTGTGGTAACCATCAGTTTGTTCTCTGTAATTACGAGTCTGTTTCTTGGTTTATCTCTTTTTTTTCTTCATTTATTTCTTAAATTCCACATATGAATGAAATCATGGTATTTGTCTTTCTCTGACTTATTTTGCTTATTAACATTCTACTCTATAGATCAATCCATGTCGTTGCAAATGGCAAGATTTTTTTCCTTTTTTATGGCTGAGTAATATTATATTGTAGATATATACCACATCTTCTTTATCCATTCTTCTATCAATGGATACTTGAGCTGCTTCTGTAATTTGGCCATTGTAAATAATGGTGCAGTAAACATATCTTTTCAAATTAGTGTTTTCATATTCTTTGTGTAAATACCCAGTAGTGGAATTACAGGATCGTATGGTAGTTCTATGTTTAATTTTTTGAGGAAACTCCATACTGTTTTCTACAGTGGCTGCACCAGTTTACATTCCCACCAATAGTGCATGAGATTTCCATTTTCTCCACATCCTCACCAGTACTTGTGTTGTTAATTTTAGCCATTCTGGCAGGTGTGAAGTGCTATCCTCATTGTGGTTTTGATTTGCATTTCCCTGCTGATGATTGGTGTTGAACATCTTTTCATGTGTCTGTTGGCTATCTGTATGTCTTCTTTGGAGGAATGTCTGTTCATGTCTTCTGCCCATTTTTAATCAGATTATTTGTTTTTGGGTGTTGAGTTATATCAGTTCTTTATATATTTTGGATACTAACCTTTTATTGGATATTTCATTTGCAAATATCTTCTCCCATCCCCTAGATTGTCTTTTAGTTTTGTTGATTATTCCCAACACTGTGCAAAAACTTTCTATTTTGATGTAGTCTCAACAGTTTATTTTTGCTTTTGTTTCCCTTGCCTCAGGAGACGTATCTAGAAGGATGTTGCTATAGCCAATGTCAGAGAAATTACTGCCTGTGCTCTCTTCTAGGATTTGTATGGCTTGAGGTCTCACATTTAGGTCTTTCATCCATTTTGAATTTATTTTTGTATATGGTGTAAGAAAGTAGTCCAGTTTCATTCTTTTGCGTGTTGCTGTCCAGTTTTCCCAACATCATTTGCTGAAAACACTTTTTCCCATTACATATTCTTGTCTCCTTTGTATAAGAGTAATCTTTTACTGCAGTGAAAAAATGGGTTTGTTTCTGGTCTCTCTATTTGTTCCATTGATCTTTGTATCTGTTTCTGTGCCATGTACCATACTGTTTTGATTACTACAGCTTTGTAGTATATCCTGAAATTTGGAATTGTGATACCTCCAACTCTGTTCATTTTTTTCAAGATTGCTTTGGCTATTTGGTATAGCCATACCATACAAATTTTAGTGTTATTTGTTCCAGTTCTGTGAAAAATGCTGTTGGTACTTTGATAAGAATTACATTAAACCTGTAGATTGCTTTGGGTAGTATAGACATTTTAACAATACTGTTCTTCCAATCCATGAACATGGAATGCCTTTCCATTTCTTTATGCTGTCTTCAATTTCTTTCATCAATGTTTTATAGTTTTCAAAGTACAGGTCTTTCACCTCCTTGGTTAAGTTTATTCCAGGTATTTTATTATTTTCAGTGCAATTGTAAATGGGATTGTTGTCTTAATTTCTCTTTCTGCTACTTCATTATTAGTGTATAGAGATGCAATGGATATTTGTATATTGATTTTGTGTTCCACTACCTTAATGAATTCATTGATCAGTTTTAGTAGTTTTTTGATGGAGTTTTCAGGGTTTTCTTTATATAGTATCATGTCATCTGCAAATATTGACAGTTTTACTTCTTTACTAAGTTGGATGTCTTTTACTTCTTTTTCTTGTCTGATTGCTGTAGCTGGAAACTTCCAGTACCATGTTTAATAAAAGTGGTGAGAGTGGACATCCCCATCTTGTTCCTGATCTTAGAGGAAAAGCTCTGTTTTTTTTTTTTATCATTGAGTATGATGTTAGCTGTGGGTTTTTCATATGTGGTCTTTATTATGTTGAGGTATATTCCCTCTAAACCTACTTGTCAACTGCTTTTTCTCCATCTATTGAAATGATCATATGGTATTTATCCTTGTTGATGTGCTATGTAATGTTGATTGATTTACAAATATTGAAGCCACCCTTGCATCCCAGGAATGAATCCCACTTGATCATGGTGGGTGATTTTTTTAATGTATTGTTAGGTTCACTTTGCTAATATCTATTTTGTTGATGATTTTTGTGTCTATGTTCATCAGAGATAATGTCCTGTAGTTCTTGTTTTTTTGTAGTGTCTTTATCTGATTTTGGTATCAGGGTAATGCTAGTCTCATAGAATAAATTTGGAAGTTTTCCTTCCTCTTTTATTTTTGGGAATAGTTTGAGAAGAATACGTATTAACTCTTTTCTTAAATGTTTGGTAGAATTCGCCTGTGAAGTTGTCTGGCCTGGGGCTTTTTTGTTTGTTGAGGGTTTTTTAATTACTGGTTCAATTTCATTGCTGGTAATCAGTCTGTTCAAATTTTCTGTTTTTTCCTGGTTCATTTTTGGGTGGTTATATATTTCTAGGAATTTATTCATTTCTTGTAGGTTGTCCAGTCTGTTGGCATATAATTTTTTTAATAATATTCTTTTCTAATCATTTGGATTTCTGTGGTGTTGGTTGTTATTTCTCTTACATTTCTGATCTTGTTTGAATTCTCTTGTTTTTTTTTTTTTTTTAATGATTCTGGCTAAAGGTTTATCAATTTTTGATCTTTTCCAAGATCCAGCTCCTACTTTCATTGATCTGTTATTTTTCTAGTTTCTATTTTGTTTATTTATGACTTAATCTTTATTATTTCCTTCCTTCTACTGGTTTTGGTTTTGTTTGTTCTTTTTCAGGCTTCTTTAGATGAAAGTTTAGGTTGTTTATTTGAGATTTTTCTTGCTTCTTGAGGTAGGCCTATATTGCTATAAACTTCCCTCTTAGAACTGCTTTTGCTGCATCCTAAAGATTTTGGACCATTGTATTTTCATTTTCATTTGTCTCCATGTATTTTTTTTATTTCTTCTTTATTTTCTTGGTTGACCCATTCATTGTTTAGTAGCATGTTATTTAACCTCCATGTTTCTGTGTTCTTTCTAGATTTTTTCTTATGGTTCATTTCTAATTTCATAACATTGTAGTCAGAAAAGATGTATGGTATGACCTTGATATTTTTGAATTTCTTGACACTTGCTTTGTGGCCTAATGTATAATCTATTCTGGAGAATGTTCTATGTGCAATTGAAAAGAATGTATATTCTGCTGTTCGGGGATGGAATGTTCTGAATATATCTGTTAGATCCATCTGTTTCAATGTGTCATTCAAAGAAACTATTTCCCTATTGATTTTGTGTTTGGATGATCTGTCCACTGATGTAAGTGAAGTGTTAAAGTCCCCTGCTATTATTGTATTCTTATTGATCACTTTCTTTATGTTTGTTATTAGGTGCTTTAATGTATTTGGGTACTCTCATGTTGGGTTCATAAATATTTTGTTATATCTTCTGATTGGTTTCCCTTTATGATTGTATAGTGTCTTTCTTTGTCTCTTTTTATAGTCTTTGTTTTAAAGTCTGTTTTGTCCAGTATAAGTATTGTTACCCTGGCTCTCTTTTGACATCCATTTCCATGATAAATGCTTTTTCCATCCCCTCACTTTCAATCTGCTTGTGTCTTTTGATGTGAAATGAGTCTCTAGTCAACAGCACATAGATGGATCTTTTTAAAAAATTTTTTAAATTTTTGGAGAGGGAGTGAGGGAGAGGGAGAGGGAGAGCGAGAGGGAGAGTGAATCTTAAGCAGGCTCTGCATCCAGCATGGAGCCCAATGTGGGGCTTATCTCACAACCCTGAGATCATGACCTGAGCTGGAATCAAGAGTTGGAAGCTTAGCTGACTGAGCCACCCAGGTGCCCTTAGATGGATCTTTTTTATCCATTCCATCACCTGATGTCTTTTGATTGGAGCATTTAGTCCATTTATATTCAAAGTAATTTTTGATAGGTATGTGTTCATTGTCATTTCATTACTTGTTTTATGGTTGTTTTGTAGTTCTCTGTTCCTTTCTTCTCTTGCTCTCTTCTCTCATGACTTGCTGGCTTTCTTTAGTGATATACATGGATTTCTTTCTCTTTATTTTTTGCATATCTATTACTGGTTCTTGATTTGTGGTTACTATTAGGTTTATATATGACATCTTCTGTTTATAGCAGTCTATATTAAATTGATGGTCACTTAAGTTTGGACCTATTCTTTACTCCTCTCCCCCCACGTTTTAGGTATATGGTGTCATATTTTACATTCTTTTCTTTTGTGAATCCTTTTATTGATTTTTATAGATATACTTGATTTTATTGCTTTTATGCTTCCTACTTTTTTAGTCCTTTTTATGGTCTTTCCTTTCCACTCAAAGAGTCCCATTCAACATTTCTTGTAGGGCTGGCTTAGTGGTCATGAATTCCTTTAACTTTTGTTTGTATGGGAAACTCTTTATCTCTCCTTCTTTTCTGAATGATTTCCTTGATGGTTAGCGTATTCTTGATTCCAGGTTTTTTTCTTTCAGCACTTTCAATATATCATGATACTTTCTTCTGGCTTGGAAAATTTCTGCTGAAAAATCAGCTAATAGCTTTGTGGGGTTTCCCTTATATGCAACTGTTTTCTTTTCTCTTGCTACTTTAAAAATTCTCTGTTTATCAGTACTTTTTGCCCTTTTAATTATTATGTGTGTTGGTGTGGACCTCCTTGGGTTGATATTGTTGGGGGCTTTCTCTACCTCCTGGATCTGGATTTCTGTTTCTTTCCCCAGATTTGAGAAGTGTTTAGCTATTATTTCTTCAAGTAAATTTTTTGCCCCCTTTTCTCTCTTTTCTCCTTCTGGCATCCCTATAAGGCAATGTTATTGCCCTGGATGGTGTTGCTGAGTTCCCTAAGTCTATTTTCATTTATTATTATTATTATTTTTCTCTCTTTTGTTCAGCTTGATTGCTTTCTATTATTCTGTTGACAAGGTTGCTGAACCATTCTCCTGCTTCCTCTAGTCTACTACTTATTCCATCTAGTGTATTTTTAATTTCAGTTTTTGAGTTCTTCATCTCTGGCTCTTTTTTATGTTTTTTCTTTGTTAGGGGTCTCACTGAGGTCCTCCACTCTTCTCACATACAGTGAGTATCTTTATGACCATTACTTTAAATTATCTATCAGGCATGTTATATATCTTTGTTTTGTTTAGCTCTCCTGCTTTGATTTTGTCATGTTCTTTGATTTGGGACATATTCCTCTGTCTCCTCATTTTGTCTATCTCTGTGTCTGTTTTTATGTATTAGGAAAGTCAGTTACATCCTGCTTTTGAAGGTAGTGGCCTTATGAAGAAGAGGTTCTATAGTGCCCTGTGGTGCAGTGTCTCATGTTCATCAGAACCTGGTGCTTCAGGTGTGTCTCCTATGTGTGTTGCATGTACCCTCATGTTGTGACTGACCCACTTTTGCCATCATTCCAGTTGTCTGTAATGATTCTCTTTGCCTGTTGTGAGCAGGGTTTGGTCCCCACGTTGTTAGTGGGCCAGGCTGGGGCTGCCTTGGTCTTCAGTTGAGTCAGACCAGGCATTTTCCAGAGATGCAGTAGCATGGAATTGAAGGGCACTTTCCCTGCATTTTCGGCTGAGAAGCTTTCATTGGTGGGTGGGAACTGTAATCAGATCCAACGTCTGTCCCCTGCCCACTGCTGGGGCCACAGTCCTACTGGCGTATGTGGTTATCTTCCCCTCACCCTAGGGCAGGAGTCACTTTGGAATGGCGATGGCCCTTTTTGTGCCTGCTTGCATGGATGAGCTCTGGCCAAGGAAGTATTGATGGAGACAGGTCTGCAGGAGAATACAGGGGTGTGATGTGGTGTTAGCAAGGTTTCTGCAGGTCTACTGTGAGAGGAGACCTGGAGCCACTTTAGAAAACTGCCACAGAACTAGAGGGCACGGATCCACAGAATGCAGTGTTAACAAGGCAGGTGGAGAGTGCTTACACATTTCCTAGGTATCCGTGTATCTGAGCTGGCTGGCAAAAGAGGGAAATGGCACCTGCCAGCTCTTTTTTATCCTAGAGAAGTCTCCAGTGAGAAGTCTCCCAGCCCTTCCATCACATGCTGTGAGATTAGAAAACAAATTTCCTTCCCTTTACCCCAGAGGTCTTTTCAAACTGCTGCTTCTATGCTGTATCTTCACAGGTGCTGTTTCTTATGCTGTCTCTTTAAGAATGGGAAGTGAGTCAGTTTCCTCTCACCCTTTAGCTCTCCCAGAGCTGAGCCCACTGATTTTTAAAGTTCCTGGTGTTAAGCCCTGCTCATTGCAAGAACTCAAGAAATTAGGGGCCCCTGGCTTTCAAAGCCAAATGTCATGGGGATTCATCTTCCCCATGCAGGTTCCCTATGCCTGGGTGCCTATTGTGAGGGTCTGTTTCTTTGCCCTCTCTGAGCTTGCAGCATCCTTCTCTCCTGTGGATGCTCCCGTGGGTCCCTTTAGCTCCCAATCATGTATCCATCCTCCCTACCCTCTTATGTGTGACCTCTTCTTTGCACTTAGCTGTGAAGAGTCTGTTTTGCCAGTTTTCAGGTCGTTTTCTGGGTTATTTACACTGATGTGGTTGTTATCTAGGTGTATCTATGGACAGGTGAGCTTAAGAAACTCCTACTCTGCCATCTTCCCTGATTTCCAGAATGGGGAGTTATTTTTATATCAAGTGCCTGGGCAATACTTTGATTAGTACTTAATGGATAAATGAATAAAATGTGACTTTTACAGTAAGTCTTGCTATTAAATATTTTTTTCTCTTACTTGGAACTCTCCACATGCCCAGTTTTGTTTTCCTTCATTCTCTAAAGATGTGACACTATAGTTTTTATCTATAGAATGTGGTAGCATATTAACTTTCATTTCTATAATGGAGTTTTTATGGATATAAGACTCAGATTATAATTCTTACTTCTTGGTAGGAACATTAACTATATCTTCCAAACTTGTGTGTAATTCAAGAGATCCACATTTCCTTGCCCCTATTTCACTTTATACTGGGTTCAGGGGTAGGCCATATGAGGGAATTAAAAGAAAAAGTAATTTAACATTTAGTTAAATCTTATTCATGTGTGTAGCTCATTTGTATGGCTTTGAAATCAGAGGCCAAGAAGTATAGAATTATTCAATTTTATTTAACAGATGTGTTCTATCATCTGCCTCAATCTCCATTTTATAGGACCCATTTGACATTTTTAAAGGTCTAGCCAAAATGATTGATACCATTCACCAGAAAAATCTATTATTGTAAAAATCATCTTTCTGGAAATTCTCTTAAAATAATAATGGTCGTTTTTCCCTTAGGAACCTTAAATGCAGTATTACTTTGTATTCCATACTATTGCATGTGCCTTTTAAAGAAAATGAAATAGTTGAGAGAATGTCTTACATGATTGCTTTAAAGATCAGAAATATATAGAAGAAATACTTGACAAGCTGATGACTGGAATATAATCTTAGGCTTTATTTAGTTGAGTCTCCAGAAAACTTTTTGTTTTTAAGGGAGTATGTTCAAGTTTCCTATAACTATTTAGTAAAATATATTATGTAATGGTGTGTGTTCATTTAATGTACTATGTTGTAATTATCTCTTCACTTCTCTCTCTTGTTCTGTCTGACATCAAATGCTTTAAGGGCAGGGATTATGTGTTGTTTACTTTTTTATAGCAGACTTGCTGGTACATCATTAGTCATTGGAGAATACAATAAAAAAGACAACACTAACTGTTAACAAGATTGTGGAGAAACTAGAACACCCATGCATTGTTGGTAGGAATATACAGTTACACAGAGAGTTCTGTAAAATAGTTTAGTGGTTTTTTAAAAAGTTAAACAGAAATTTACCATATGACCCAGCAATTCTATTCCTGGGAATCTACCCAAGAAGAATGATCCCTACAGTATCCTCTCTTGGTTTTTCCCTTATCCTTCACTCTAATCCCAACAACATAGATGCCTTCCTACTTCTCTTTTTTGCCCTGTTCTGAGGTCAGAGTAATCTAGCTAAATTAAAGATCTATATGGGTAAAGTCAAAAAGCATGAGCAAGAAGTGGCATTTTTATATATAAGAATAACATTTGCTAATACACATTTTATCTATGAGAAAATTTGGTGAAAATATCTAATGTACATTTTTGTGCTAGACATAGTTTCATTTGTTGGTCTCACAATCTTATAGCTGCATCATACTTTAAAGACTAAAATTACATAAAATCTAATTAAAAGACAAAATTACATAAAAATATAAAGCAACTATACTGAGTCAAATAGCATTCCCCAAAATTTGTGTCTACTATAATCTCCAGACTGTGACTTTACCTGGAAATAGGTTTTTGTAGGTGTAATTAGTGAATGTGAAGTTGTACTGAAGTAAGATGGGTCCTAAAAGCAATATGAATTGTGTTTTTGTAATAAGAGTAAAGGACATAGACACATACAGGAAAAAGTTCCATGTGATGACAGAGTCAGAGACTCAATCAATGCAAGTGCAAGCCAATGAACACCAAGGATTGCTGGTATCATGAGAGGTTGGGACTAAGTAAAGAAAAATCTTTCCCTAAAGCTTCTAGAGGAAGCATGGTTTTGCTGACACCTTGACTTCAGAACTGTGAGAGGATAAATTTCTGTTGTTTTAAGCCACCCAATTTGTGGTACTTTGTCATGACATTGCTAAGAAGCAAATATACCTACACTTGTTGAAAATAACTATACATTTTTATTCATATCAAAGAGTCTATTAAATGACTTGTTTTGGCAAGGAAGTTTCTGGCTCTAAGATTATTTCATAGGTAGCCTTGAAGCCCAGCAACTTGTATTATAGAGATGCCATGCATCTATTTAAATTGATGCCATAAACATCTACCAAAGAATCAAACTGGGTTGATCATTGACACAAAAATTTATGCTGTAATTTAGAAAGTTGGTGAGAAAGTTTTCTAATATTAAGTTACAGGTAGAATTGAAGGATTACATGTTTATGACTTTCAACACAATAAAAGATGTATGCCATGTATATTATGCACAAAACATGTGTGTTTTATCTTAAAAGTGTTAAAAGGTGTCACATAGGGACATTTTCTAATCCAGGTAGATTTACTTGAAACCTTGTCCTTTAATATGAGTTAATGAGTGGGATCATATAGTGTAGGGAGGAACATTTTTTAGTTTACCTTTTAAAGGTTCTTCCAGCTAGTCTAAGAATTAAATTGACATGAGACAGATAAACAAGAAAACAAAATTTAATTTAATATGCATGAGAACCCCACATACATGAAAGGTTCAAAAACAGAAAGGTAAAATGAGGTATATGTACCATCCTGAGCTAAGGAAGGAGATAGGGACTTGGGGCTCCAAAGGGGAGGATGACAATGCACAGTACACTAAGAGCAGATGTTTAGTAATTAGCTATTTGGCCTGCCGTACAGATCTGTCATTCAGATAAAATTTGTCTCTGCTCATAACTCTAATTCTGGGAAAGACTCCCCAGTTTGGTTTTTTGCTAAGTAGTTGAGGGAGAGGCAAAATTTTCTCTTGAACCTGCAGGGTCTCAACTGCCTTCAGCTCAAAAGTTGCACATTTTGGGGAGACTTGCTCTGAACCCCTTCAATAATTAAAGGAACAATCTTAGAATGCTTAGCTAGACTGTGATGGTGCTAATTTGTTAAGTTGATCATAATTAGTTTTGTATTTTCTAAAATAACTTGATACATAATAATATTGATAAGCATTCTCATTTTCTGAAAAAATACTTTGCATATTTCAGCATTTAAAATGAGATATTTATCTCATTAAATATCTGTTTATTTTTTGCTAGGAAAAGAATTTTTAAAATACACCAGCAGTTATAATGTTTCTATACAATTTTCTAATAAGACCAGAGTAGATGCTCATTAGACTTTCTCAAAAACAGTTGTATGTATTGCAATAGGGAACAAACCTGTTAAGGTCCTTCCACTTGTATGTCCTATGTTGTGTTGGCAACTGTAACCTAATAGATTTTGGGACCCCTTAATTTAAAATATTTACAACAAAGCCAAATATTTCAAAGCATCGATTTTCAGCTTATAAAGTCCTTCCACTTGGATTTCATTGAGTTGTCTCATTTAATCCTCACATGACTATATGAGTTAGATATTGTCTCTATTTCACAGGTAAGTAAAATTGAAGCTAATTGTTATGTGACTTGCCCAAGTGGTGGAACTCTTATTTGAGCCCAAGTTTGCACCAAAATATATGTTCTTTCGAGAATAACATTTTACATTATCTAATTTGGATTTGCTAAAGGCTAGCTTAAAATCACTGGACTTTATGTAAAAGATTAGAATTTGAATCCTGCCTCTTCTGTGTAGCATTAGGCCAGTTCTCAACCTCAATTTTATCTATAGTAATCATAGTAACTCCATTACTTACTATGTGCCACTTGTTCTAAGCACTTCACAATTATTGATTCATTTAATCTTTATAACAACCCTATGCGACAAATAAAATCTCATTTTACACACAAGGAAAATGAGATTAAGAGAGTTTAAATAACTTGCTCAGTCACAAACTACTCAGTGACAGAGCATCAAAGCCTGTGTGCTGTGCTGCCTCTCTGTGAAGACGGAGATAAATAATACCCATTATGAGGCTGGTTGTTAGCATAAATGATGATATGTATGTAGGCACTTTGTAAACTGGAAAGGACTAAAAAAAGATTAGATATTATGTATAAGAATGCTTTCCTTTTAAATGCAGAAAACTGACAGGGTAGGCAGTTTCCTCATAATAAGTTTCTATGGAATTTAAATGCTATCATCAAATCCTAATCCGAATGATGTATTTCTTGAAATATTCTTTGAAGCAATGTATGCATTTTGCTTCATTTAACAAATAAAACTAAATGTAAAAGTTGTCCGCTACTAGTTTAGCAATTTATGTTTTATAATTACTTCTTGATTGTTTGAATTGCTTTAAGTATCATTTGTTGAAGTCAATTAGTGTTTTTTTATTAATATGCTAGTATTTGCATGAGAAGAATTCTTGAGTATTTTAAGAGTTAATTATTTGCTACATTGTGGTATTTATTGCAGAGAACATCTGCTTCTTTTTGATGCTTAGCTATTTCATTAATGAGACGATTTTAGGTATTCTTCATAAATTGGCTTACTGGACTTCTGAATGTCAAACATTTTTCAATAAGACTAAAATTCTGAATTGCAAAATTCTGGCTTCTGTTTTCTATATTCGGTCTCTGACAACCACAGTGAATGTTTTCTTTGATTATTATAATGTCACTTCACTTTCTGAGGACTTTCATAGTCTACTATTCTTTTTCTTCTTCATTATCAACTTCATCTTTTTTTCTCCTTCTCTTTTTCCTAGCCGCCTCCACATCTTCTTCAGTTCAAACTTTTGGTACCCTATATTACAAAAGCTCTTTCCTAATTTCTGGCCAAGGATAAAAAGAAAGATAAAAATTTTTTCATTTCTTTTTCATTTCTGATCTCTGTTAAGACACTAGATCAAAAACCCCGTTTGTGGGGCACCTGGGTGGCTCAGTTGTTAAGCGTCTGCCTTCGGCTCAGGGCGTGATCCCAGAGTCCTGGGATTGAGCCCTACATCAGGCTCCTCCGCTGGGAGCCTGTTTCTTCCTCTCCCACTCCCCCTGCCTGTGTTCCCTCTCTCACTGGCTGTCTCTCTCTCTGTCAAATAAATAAAATAAATAAAAAATCTAAAAAAAAAAAACCACACTGTTTGAGTTTTGGGGTAGACAGCAGAATGAAATTCCCTCACACTTATTAGTGAGCTAATAATTTCCCTCCATTTGGTGCTTTGTCATGACAGTATCATTCACTTCAAAATCTAATACTTTTAGAAATCATAGTCACATGTTTCTAGTTGTCATAATAAAGAACATTTTTTTTGCTTTAAATCATTCACTAAGGTGGTTCTAATCATACAGTTTTGCTAAAATGAACAGAGCTAAGATCTCCCAGAGAGGAAAAATCTTGCTCCTAGTAATAAAGTCACCATTATATTAGTATGAACAGAGGGCCTGTCTTAAAGCATAATAACACGCTCTACTTATTCACAGAGGTTTTTTGGAAATGTGAACCCATTTAAAATCCATTTCTTTCTTTTTTTTTTTTTTTAAGATTTTATTTGTTTATTTGACAGAGACAGCCAGCAAGAGAGGGAACACAAGCAGGGGGAGTGGGAGAGGAAGAAGCAGGCTCCTAGCGGAGGATCCTGATGTGGGGCTCGATCCCAGAATGCTGGGATCACGCCCTGAGCCGAAGGCAGATGCTTAACGGCTGAGCCACCCAGGCACCCCTACAATCCATTCCTGTTAGTTCAAATAACTATACACATTATTTGTTCTATTTATGAAATGTCATAAATATGAGGATCTATACTTCATTTGTGTCGGGGAGCAAGAGTTATTGGCTTTGACTGGGACTGCACCATGTCTCCTTCTCCCTGACAGCTCCTATCAAATTTGTACTGTCCTTCTGATCTGGGCGAGGAATGGAAAAGCTAAAAATTATTCCTTACCCTGGAGAATGGAGAGAACAAGGTTAAATGACTTATGATCTTAATATGACTTAATATGAACTAAAAATATTTAGCAATCCTAAATGTTTTGGAGACAGGACACTTTTATTCTCTGAAGAGTTCTCCACACTATGGAAAAATAATTACTCCTAGAAGGTACTTGGTGTTGGATTGATGAATAATTTTAAGCATTTCATTGCAGTATAGAAGGATGATTCACCAAAAAAGATTTTATTTATAAGA
This sequence comes from Ursus maritimus, assembly GCF_017311325.1. Classification (NCBI taxonomy): domain Eukaryota; kingdom Metazoa; phylum Chordata; class Mammalia; order Carnivora; family Ursidae; genus Ursus; species Ursus maritimus. The sequence goes on along the minus strand of NW_024424564.1, from coordinate 35,694,310 downwards.
ATAGATTATTTTTTTAACCAACACAAAGTGTATGAAAATAACACTTATGTGTCTGAAAACTGTAGTCATGGTTACTCTGACCATCAGAATACTTTTTTCCTCCTTTTTATCCTGGAAAAAAATCACATCTGTTTCTGAGATTTTAAGACAATAAATAACATTAAGTTTTGTTCCAATTCAAGAATAAAGTATTGTTGATCGTAAAAAAAATGAAAACAAAAACAAAAAACAAAACAAACAAAAAACAATAAAAAAAGCCATCTACTTTTATTAGGGCATAGCAGAGGAATTTCAATTCAGGACAAGCAAGCTATGGCAAATCGTAGGCAAGTTCAGAGAACTTAGAGGGGCTTGCTTTTATGGAGGAAAGGAGGACGTTGGGAGAGTCTTTTTAGAAGAGTTGAGGTTGGTGGCTTCTCATTGGCTAAGTGTGGTGGTTTCTCATTGGATGGGCTATTGCAGGGCAAGGAGAAAATTTTTCTTCCTTCTGCTGGGGTGTGTGAGGTAAGCTTCTTCCCAATGGGAAATGCCAGGTATGCTTTTTATAGGGCGTGGTAGTGTGTGAGGGTTTCCTGAAGTGTTTCCTGACTCTGTTTTGTTTTATTTTATTTTATTTTATTTTATTTTTATTTTTATTCAGTTTAAACTGTTATTACTCACTGTGCCTTTCCTTTTTTAAAATTATGTTCAGTTAACCAGCATATAGTACATCGTAAGTTTTTATGTAGTGTTCAGTGATTCATTAGTTGCATGTGACACCCAGTGCTCATTTTAAATGAGGGTTTCCTTATTTATTTTAACAGTATTGATATCAAATGAGATTTCTTCAACAAAGATATTTAAAAGGAAATTTAATAGTTCTCTGATCCCTCTGGGACTAGTTCTGTAAAGTCATTGTAATAGTAACTAGCCATTAGATAATAAGGTCAGGATTACGGGTTTTGTGGGTTCATTTACTATTCATATCTATCTATAAGTTGTTTAACCCGCTTTTATTTATTTTTTTTAAAGATTTTATTTATTTATTTGACAGAGATAGAGACAGCCAGCGAGAGAGGGAACACAAGCAGGGGGAGTGGGAGAGGAAGAAGCAGGCTCATAGCGAAGGAGCCTGATGTGGGGCTCGATCCCGTAATGCCGGGATCACGCCCTGAGCCGAAGGCAGATGCTCAACCGCTGTGCCACCCAGGCGCCCCTTAACCCGCTTTTAAATACATATTGGGTACACAATATGGTACCAGTGCTATGGAAAATATAAAATAAAGGAAAGAAAAAATTATAATTGGCCTAAAAGGTGTTGAAGTCTGGGAGGAAATAGAAGATACTCCTAGAGCACAACATCAAATTTGCAATAATTTGTTCAATATTGTATGTTAAGTGCAGAGAAAATTCAAGGTGAGAGTCAAGGTGATCTCCAAGGAGTCAGAGATTTTAAATCTCTTTTGTTCAGAATATTGTTTCTCTGATTACCACGAAAATACATGCTTATGGAAGAAAATTTGAAAAAGAAATTGACTGTAAACACTTACCCAAAATAACTAGTTTACCTGTATGAATTCAGCTAACATTTTTCCTCTTACCTATAGCCATTTTCTACCTGGAACAGCTTTCCCAACTCTGTCCACCTGGCTAATTTTTACTCATCCTTCAGGCCTTATTTTAAATGGCACTTGCCCTCAAAAAAGTTTTCAAACTTCTTAAATTATTTTACATCGTCATACTAATATGCTCCTGTTTATTCTTTGGACTTCATGAAATATTTATGCTCTTGGGCTCTGTAGTGGATGTTGGAAATACAGTGATAAACACAATAAACAGGATCTCTACCATCATGGAGTTGGCTATTATAATGGATACAGATAAACAAACAAACAAAAATGAATATATATGACATTTTGTTCCAATTACTTGTAAATTTAAAAATTTTAATTCAGGGGTAATGGAAATATGCATTGGTTTAATATTTCCAAAATCGTGTCTGTTACATTATTATTAGATATGGCATTTAAGAAGTTTATCATGGCCAGAAGAAGGGAAATAATAAGGATTAGAGAAGAAATAAATGATATAGAAACATAAAAACCCCAGTAGAACAGATCAATGAGACTAAGAGCTGGTTCTTTGAGAGAATTAAAAAAAATTGGTAAACCCCTAGCCAGACTTATTAAAAAGAAAAGAGAAAGGTCCCAAATAAATAAAATCATGAGTGAAAGAGGAGAGATCACAACCCATGCCACAGAAATACAAATAATCATAAGAGAATATTATGAAAAAGTATATGCCAACAAACTGGGCAATCTGGAAGAAATGGACAAACTCCTAGAAACATACAAACTACCAAAACTGAAACAGGAAGAAATAGAAAGTTTGAACAGACCCATAACCAGAAAAGAAGTTGAATCAGTAATCAAAAATTTCCCAAAAAACAAAAGTTCAGGTGGCTTTCGGGGGAATTCTACCAGACTTTTAAAGAAGAGTTAATACCCATCCTTCTGAAACTATTCCAAAAAATAGAAATGGAATGAATATTTCCAAACTCCTTCTACAAGGCAGCATTACCTTGATTCCAAAACCAGGCAAAGACCCACCAAAAAGGAGAATTACAGACCAATATCCCTGATGAACATGGATGCAAAAATTCTCAACAAAATACTAGCAAGTCAAATTCAACAGTATATTAAAAGAATTATTCAACATGATTAAGTATGGATTTATTCCTGGACTGCAGGGCTGGTTTAATATTTGCAAATCAGTCAATGTGATACACCACATTAATAAAAGAAAGGATATGATCCTCTCAATAGATGCAGAAAAAGCATTTGACAAAATACAACATCCATTCTTGATAAAAACCCTCAACGAAGTAGGGATAGATGGAACATACCTCAACATCATAAAGGCCATATACGAAAGACCCATAGCTAATATCCTCAATGGGGAAAAACTGAGAGCTTTTCCTCTACAGTCAGGAACAAGACAGCGATGTCCACTGTCACAATTACTATTTAACATAGTACTGGAAGTCTTAGCCTCAGCAATCAGACAACAAAAAGAGATAAAAAGCATCCAAATCAGCAAGGAAGAAGTCAAACTTTCACTATTTGCAGATGACATGATACTCTATATAGAAAACCTGAAGGACTCCACCCAAAAGTTGCTAGAACTCATACACAAATTCAGCAAAGTCTCAGGATATAAAATCAATGTACAGAAATCTCTACACCAATAATGAAGCAGCAGAAAAAGAAATCAAGGAATTGATTCCACTTACAGTTGCAACAAAAACCATAGGATAGCTAGGAATAAACCTAACCAAAGAGGTCAAAGATCTGTACTATGAAAACTATATAACACTTATGAAGGAAATTGAGGAAGACACAAAGTAATGGAATGACATTCCATGCTCATGGATTGGAAGAACAAACATTGTTGAAATGTCTATACTACCCAAAGCAATCTACACATTTAATGAAATCCCTGTCAAAATATCACCAGCGTTTTTCACAGAGCTAGAACAAACAATCTGAAAATTTGTATGGAACCACGTAAGACCCCAAATAGCCAAAGCAATCCTGAAAAAGGAAAGCAAAGTGGGAGGCATCATGATTCTGGACTTCAAGCTATATTACAGAGCTGTAGTTATCAAGACATTATGGTACTGGCACAAAAACAGACACATAGGTCAGTGAAACAGACCCCAGAATCCAGAAATGGCCCTTCAACTCTATGGTCAACTAATCTTTGCCAAATCAGGAAAGAACATCCAGTGGAAAAAGGACAGTCTCTTCAACAAATGGTGTTGGGAAAATTGGACAGCCACATGCAAAAGAATGAAACTGGACCATTTTCTTACACCACACATAAAGATAAATGCTAAATGGATGAAAGACTTAAATGTGAGACAGGAAACCATAAAAATCCTAGAGAAGAAAACAGGCAGCAACCTCTTTGACCATGGCCATAGCAACTTCTTACCAGATACATCTCTGGAGGCAAGGAAATCAAAAGCAAAAATGAACTATTGGGACTTCGTCAAGATGAAAATCTTATCTGTGCAGTGAAAGAAACAATCAACAATTCTAAAAGGCAGCCTAGGGAATAGGAAAAGAAATTTCAAACGACATGTCTGATAGAGGGTTAGTATCCAAAATCTATAAAGGACTTATGAAACTCAACACCCAAAAACAATCCAGTTAAGAAATGGGCAGAAGATATGAAAGGACATTTTCCCAAAGAAGATATCCAGGTGGCTAATAGACACATGAAAAGATGCTCAATATCACTCACAGTCAGGGCCATACAGATCAAAACCATGATGAGATACTACCTCACACCTGTTGGAATGGTTGAAATTAACAACACAGGGAACAACAGATGTTGGTAAAGATGTGGAGAAAGGGGAAACCTCTTGCACTGTTTGTGGGAGTGCAAACTGGTGCAGCCACTCTGGAAAATAGTATGGAGGCTCCTCAAAAAATTAAAAGTAAAACTACCCTGTAGTCCAGCAATTGCACTACTAGGTGTTTACCCAAAGGCTACAAAAATACAGATACAAAGGGATACATGCACCCCAATGTTCATAGCACCATTATCAACAATAGCCAAAGTATGGAAAGAGCCCAAATATCCATCGACTGATGAATGGATAAAAAAGATGTAGTATATATACACAATAGAATATTACTCAGCCATCAAAAAGAATGAAATCTTGCCCTTTGCAACAATGTATATGTGGCTAGATGGTATTATGCTAAACGAAGTAAGTCAGTTAGAAAAAGACAAATACCATATGATTTCATTCATATGTGGAATTTAGGAAAAAAATACAGGCGAATATATGAGAGGGGTAAAAGAGAAGGAAACAAACCATAAGAGACTCTTAAAGATAGAGAATGAATTGAGGGTTGATGGAGAGAGGTAGCTGGGGGATGGGCTAGATGGGTGATGGATATTAAATAGGGCACTTGTGTTGAGCACTGGGTGGTATTGCATGTAAGTGATGAGTCACTGAATTCTACTCCGGAAACCAATATTGCACTGTATATTCACTGACTAGAATTTAAATAAAAATTTGAAGAAAGAAAAAACGTTTATCATGGCACTAAACTCAAGGTGAGCTGAGAGTGTAGAAGCAGACCACATATTCTCTGCTTACCTCCAGCTAAACATTTAATTAGAGTATGAAATGCTTCCTGTAGGAAGGTTCTCAAAAATCCAATATAACTTTTAATTTCTCTTGCAAAAGACAACTCAAAATATATTTTTTATTGATAGTTGGCCTGAAGTATCTTTACGTATAAAAGATTAAGTTTTTTCTCTGAACACAAATTTCTAGAGCCCTCTATTAATCATCATAAACTTTCTCCCAGAGTTCAAAAATCCTTTTAGAAAGAAGAGAGAAAATGGTTATTTTCCCTCTATGGAATATATATGAATCTTTGGTATAAATCATGTGAATATATTGAATAACAGGGTCGTTTATTAATTCTAAGAGTGTTCAGCTCAAAGCATTTTTATGTGCACTGTAATTTGTCTTGAAGACTTAGTAGTAGCATTCTACTGTTCTTTTTCTATTTCCAGAGCTGAAACCTTCAGATATTTGTTCTTTTGTGTGAACTTTGATTGTTTCATTATATCTACCCTTAATATTTCAAGACTTTCTCCACAACAGAAAGGTTAGGCAATACGCTATAATATCTGACCCAGTGTATCTTGTACACTTGGGCTGAAGATGTATTTAGTTGTAATTATTCTTTCTCCTCCTTTGGCTCCCATAGCACTTACCTCTTTTGGTTCCTTCCTTAACTGCTGAACTGGATGACCACTCTTTATCCTTTTAGTCCCAAAATGTTAATATTCACTTCAATTCTATCCCATGGTTTCAACTATTTTCTACCTAGATATTTTTCCTGAGCTATAAATCCTGTTTAAATCTACTTATGCTATCAACATCTTGGTCTGGATGCACCAAAAGTGCCTCATATTGAGACGTATCCAAATGTGAAACTTTTATTTCCTCCTAAATTGCCCTGCATGTTCATCATGAATCATTATGAAGCTAGAACACTTAGTATTTTCTATGATCTGCCATATTCATTGCCATTGCTACTGTCCTAATTTAGGACCCATTTTATCTTTACTGAGGACACAGATAAATTTAGAAAGACCTTACTTAATATACAAGTTTGATTCACTAAAATAAAACAATAAAGACAACACTATATAAAGGGTTAGAGATGATATATTACACATTTTAATGAGCAATAATGATATTTGTAAAATCATTCCATTTTTATTTTATTTAAAGATTTCATTTATTTATTTATTTGATAGAGAGAGAGAGTGAGTGCACAAGCAGGGGGAGCAGCAGGCAGAGGGAGAAGCAGGCTCCCCGCTGAGCAGGGAGCCCAATACAGGGTTGGATCCTGGAACTCTGGGATCATGACCTGAGCTGAAGGCAGATGCTTAACTGACTGAGCCACCCAGGTGCCCCAAATCATTCCATTTTTTTAATGTTTTTTTTTATTATATTATGTTAGTCACCGTACCAAATCATTCCATTTTTAATCACTTTATCATTAGAAACTTCTTAGCCTGTTTCTCTCAGTTTCAGTGTCATGACTATATTTATTTTGCTTTTTTGTAGATAATATTTATACCTAAGAGGTCTTTTTCTGTGTATGATCCTGTGTCAAATTCTGGTGTTATGACTTGTGATTATTGACTTCCACTCTTCCACCACTTCAGGGTCAATGTGATCCTGGTGAGATGATCTTAAAGTGTTTTAGGAGAATCCTTCATGTGTCAGCAACCTCTCTTCTCATAAAACTGAAGTAGTAAGATTCGATGCAGAAGCTTCTTTACCTGCTCTGCCATTTTTTTACTCCGTTTTTGTGTCTCTGTTTCTGGCTGCCACTTTTTCTAATTATTCTCAACAGTAACAACTTAGAGTACAATCAAAATCCATTTTGGCGACAGGAAGAATAGTAATATGGTTTAATATACTAGAATTTCATGTAAAAAGAACTTGAATTTGGGAATGCATTGCTGTATTTCACAGGGCTTTGTGTTGTAAACCCAATTTGCATATGATTATGCCTGTAACATTATAAAATTAAAGTGCTAGTGCTCTATTCTAAATAAACTGTTAAATGCCTAATTCACCGCTCTCTTCTTTGTTTCCTTTCTTCTCTGCTCTTTTACCTTGTTATTTCTTTATTAAAGAGCAGAATGATATACCTCATTTTGGTTTTTTTTCAGAGAAGGGGGCCTCAAGAGGTCAATCCAAACATTGGCAGGTAAATTTTGAATAAGCATATAAATATAAGGGAACCAATATATGTGCCAATGTTGTCCTGAAAAATCATGTTAGTAAGATATACCTGAATGTATGTCTGTGCTTTGTTTCTTCAACTAAAGTTAAACTCCTTGGGATCTCACAATATTTTTGTCTGTCGTACCACATGGAATCTAATGCTGTAGAATATAGGAGTTTCATAAATATTTGTTGATACACGATCTAACTTGCCTGGAGTTTTATAAAATGCTGCATATCGATAAGAAACAACTTGGCTCTAACTGGGGGGAAAAAGCCCTGAATTTACCTGTTGCTTATCTATGATTTACATAATTTTATAATGTCTTCATAGTCATTTACTCTAAAAAGTCATTCATTAATGGAGTAATTCTAATTAGGGAGAAAATTAGAACTTAATCATAAAATAGTGTTATTTATTTATTGGAACTCTAAAGAAGCTAGGTGTGATGGGTTTCAGATCAGTCCCATTCATTAATTTATAGTCACTGTATTATTACCTAGCCCACTGAAAATCTTAAATGTTTATCATTAGGGGCACCTGTGTGTCTCAGTCAGTTAAGGACCTCTTAATTTTGGCTCAGGTCATGGCCTCAGGGTTGTGAGATCAAGTCCCCCACACTGCCCCCCCCCCCCAGCTCATGCTCAGCGGGGATTCTGCCTGGGATTCTCTCTCTCTCTCCCTCTGCCCCTCCCCCTGCTTGCATGCTTGCTCTCTCTCTCTAAATAAATAAATAAAATCTTGAAAGAATGTTTATAATTAATTATATAATTCCCTTTCCCATTCTGTACTCAAGACCTAATTTGAAGAAAAGAAACATTTATATCATGTTTGTTAGGTTTTTTTATTACTTAGCTCAGATACCAAGAATACTCAGCTGTATTTTTTTTTTCTTGCAATGAGGAAAAAAAACCCTCATATTTTGGTTGCAGTGATTAATTTCAGTGATTCCAAAGTAATTTGGTATATATGTAACAAAAATTAATGTTACAATCTTCAGGGGTTATACCTGTTTGTGCCTTAAATCTTAGAGCACTTGTTTTATGACAAAGCACTATTTTTGGTAGTGATAGAATAAGCATTTCTCATTTCTGGAACTAAATGTATTCCTGCAAAGCTTCATGTAAATAAAATAATATGTTAAATACACTACAGGGGGCCAAATATTTCAGAAAAATGTAGAGTGAAATATTTTGTGAAATATAACCATTGTCACTTTTCTGAAAATAAATACCAAATATTAATTTTGATGCCTGATGCTTTATTTTTTGTTTTTGTATTGACATGTAATTTAGTTATAATGAAATTCATTAATCATGGCATATAATTTGATGAATTTTGACAAGTATATAAACTATTGTATACTATATTACTACCACCACAATCAAGATATAGAACATCCTAGGGACACCTGGGTGGCTCAGTCAGTTAAGTGTCAGCCTCTTGATTTCAACTCAGGTTATGGTCTTGAGTCCCTTGTCAGGCTCTGTGCTCAATGCAGAGTCTGCTTGTCCTTCTCCCTATGTTCCTCTCTCCACACTCTCTCTCTTTTCTCTCAAATAAATAAATAAATAAATAAATAAAATCTTTTAAAAAACATAGAACTTTCCTATCATCTGAGTTTCCTTATGTACATTTGCAGCCAATCCCCTTAATACCAGACTCTAAGCATTCATTGATGTTTGCTTTTACTACAGTTAAGCATTTTTGAATAGAATCTTATAGTATGCATTTCTTTGGGTCTTGACTTTATTCATTTAGCATAATGTTTTTGAAATTCACACATTTAGAAGTTGTCCATTCTTTTTATTGCCAAGTAGCATTACTTTTTATGGATATAGCATAATTTGGTTTTATGTGGATATGAGTTTTCAACATCCTTGGGTAATTACCAAGGAGCATTATTGCTGGATCATATGGTAAGAACATGTTTACTTTTACAAGAAACTGCCAAACTGTCTTCCAAAGTGGCTGTACCATTTTGCATTCCCACCAGCAATGAATGAAAATTCCTGTTAGTTCCACATCCTTCTCAGCATTTGGTGTTGTCAGGCTTTTGGATTCTGGCTGTTCTAGTAGGTACGTAGTGGTTTCTCATTTCTTTATTTTAATGAAATCAGCTTATTAATTCTTTTTCCATGGATTATGCCTTGGTTTTTTTATTTTTTAAGTCACCATCAAACCCTAGATCATTTAGATTTTCTCTTATGTTATCTCCTAAGAGTTTTATAGTTTTGTGTTTTACATTTAGGTCTTTGATCCATTTTGAGTTAATTTTTGTGGTGGGTATAAAGTTTGTGTTTAGATTCTTTTTTTTTTTTTGCATGTTGATGTCCAGTTCCAGCATCATCTATTGAAGAGACTATCTTTGTCCCACTCTGTTGCATTTGCTACTGTATCAAGGATCAGTTGACTATATTTATGTGGGTCTATTTCTGTCTTCTTTACTGTAACTTTATAGTAATTCTTAAAGCTGGGTAATGTCAGTCCTCCAACTTTGTTCTTCTCTTTAAATATTGTGTTAACTATTCTGGGTCTTTTGCCTTTCTATCTAGACTGTAGAATCAGTTTGTTGACATCCACAAGATAGTTTGATGGAATTTTGATATGAATTATGTTAAATCTATAGATCAAATTAGGAAGAACTGACATCTTGATCATATTGAGTCTTCCTAGCCATGAACATAGAATATTTCTCTATTTATTTAGGTTTTTTAAAATTTTGTCATCAGAGTTTTTCATTTTTTCTCATATAGGTCTTGTACATATTTTATTAGATTTATACCTGAGTACTTCATTTTGGGGGATGCTAATGTAAATCGTATTGTGATTTTATTTTCAAAAGCCACTGTTTATTGCTGGTATGTAGGAAAGCAGTTAACTTTTATATATTAACCTTGTATCCTGCAACCTTGCTATAATCACTACTAGTTCTTGGAGTTTTTTGTGAGTTCTTCTGGATTTTCCACATAGATAATCAAGCCATTTTCAACAAGGTAGTTTTGATTCTTTCTTCTTAATCTATGTACCTTTTATTTCTCCCCCCCCCGCCCCCCATTTGCAATAGCAAGGACTTCCAGTATGATGTTGAAAGGCAGGATATGAGGGTCATTCTTACCTTGTTTATTATCTTAGTGGGCAAATTTTGAGTTTCTCAACATTAAGTGTGTTAGTTGTAGGCTTTTTGTAACTCTTCCTTATCAAGCTGAGGAAGTTTTCTTCCATCTCTAGTTTTTGAGAGTTTTTATCATGAGTGGACGTTGGATTTTATTAAATGCTTTTGCTGCATCTACTGATACACTCATTTTTCTTCTTTAGCCTATTAACGTGATGGATCACATTAATTGATTTTTGAATGTTGAACTGGCCTTGCCTGAATAAATCCTGTTTGGTTATGGTGTATAATTCTTTTTATGCTTTTTTGCATTTGATTTGCTAATATTTTGTTGAGGATTTTTGCAAATATGTTGATGACATTATTGGTCTTCAGTTTTTTTGTTGTTTTGTTTTTGTCTGGTTTTGGTGTTAGACCAATGCTCGTCTCATAGAATGAGTTAGATGTATTCTCTCTTCTCTGTCTTCTAAAAGAAATTGTAGAAAATTGGTATGATATTTTCCTAAATATTTGGGAGAATTCACCAATGAACCTATTTGAGCCTAGTCCTTTCCATTTTGGAAGACTGTTATCAATTCAATTTCTTTAATAGGTATGCCTGTTCCAATTGTCTATTTCTTCTTTTGTGAGTTTTGTCTAGTTGTGTCTTTTGAAGAATTTGCCCATTTTATCTAGGTTATCAAATTTGTGGACAGAGAGTTGTTCATAGTATTCCTTGTTTATCCTTTTAATGTTCATGGGATCTGTAGTGATGTCACCTTCCATATATGATATTAGTAATTATTGTCGTTTTTTTTAAAAATTTGTTAACCTCGGCAGAAGCTATCAGTTTTATTGATTTTTTTTGAAGAGACAACTTTTAATTTTGTTGAGTTTTATATTGATTTCCTATTTTTTTATTTCCTATTTTAATATCCATTGATTTCTGCTCCAATCTTTATTATATCTTTTCTTTTGCTTACTTTAACTTTAACTTGCTCATCTTTTTCTGGTTTTCTAAGATGGAAGCTTAGATGATTTTAGATCTTTCTTCTTTTCTAATGTGTGCAGTCAATGGTATAATTTACCCACTGCTTTCACTGAAACGTACAAATTTTGATAAGTTGGATTTTCATTTACATTTAGTTCAAAGTATTTTGAAAGGTCTCAAGATTTCTTCTTTGATCTATATGTTATTTAGAAGTGTGTTGTTTAATCTCCAAATATTTGGGAGATCTTCCAGATATTTTTCTGTTATTGATTTCTAGTTTAGTGCCATTGTGATCTGAGAGCAGACATTTGTGATTTTTATTCTCTTAAATTTGTTAAAGCGTGGTTTATGGCTTAGAATGTGGTCTATTTTGGTGAATGCCCATGTGAGCTTGAGAAAAATGTGCTTTTGTTGTTGTGTGAAGTTGTTTGTAGTTGTCTGGTATATTCTGTTGATTGATGGTATTGTTGAGTTCAGCTGTCTCCTTACTGATTTTCTGCCTTCTGGATCTGTCCATATTTGATAGAGAGTATTGTGAAGTCTCCATATGTAATAGTGGATTCATCTATTTGTCTTTGTAGTTCTATCAGTTTTTACCTCATATATTTTGACTTTCTATTTTTAGGTGCAAACACAATAAAAATTGTTAAGTCTCTTTGGAGAATTGATCCCTTTATCATTCTGTAGTGCTCTTCTTTAACCCTTATAATTTTGCTTGCTCTGAAGAGGTTTTCTTTTTATTTTATTTTCTCAGTGAAGTAATAAACATGGCTATTTACTGAGACTGATATGGGAAATGGTGTGCTGGAGGAGAAAGAAGACAATTGAATATGATATTAGTTGTGGGTTTTTCATGTATGTACTTTAATATATTGAAGTTTATTTCCTCTAAACCTACTTTGTTGAAAGTTTTTATCATGAAGAGATGTTGAATTTTAACAAGTAGCCTTGATTTGCTTAGCACCATGTTCTGTCTATTTAAGGCAACCTATTTGCTTTAGTTTTATCTGATCAATTACCTTATCTGTGAAATGGAGATTATAATAATGAGTGGAGATAATATGCCTAATTTACATTGTCATGACTTAAATAATATAGCATGTTCAAAATATGCTATAAGAATTAAAGCATGATACATATTATATATTTAATATATTAAAATGTGATTATTTATATAAATTAAAGTTTTATACAAGTCTATAATTCCTATTGTTACAGATATGGGAATTATTATAATATATAAAAATAATTACATATATCTATAGTTATCTGGGATTTATAGTCTTACCACCAGATTTTACCAATTTAATGTTACCTCAAAATCATATTACAGTATGAAATTTTATATTTATTTTACTAGCCTGAGGTAGTTTCCTTGTTGAATAAGCCTACAAGTACCTAGAATGCAACATTTCAAACTTTGTACACTGTGGTTAAAACTGAAATTTTTAAGCATGAGAGACTTTAACTATTTAACTTAATTATACATTAGAATTATAAAATTGATTTGAATTATAAAACTCTGTGATGTATTTGAATTATCAAGGTTTTCTTTAGAGCCAATTTGCAGAGTGCCCACTGAATTGCCTGGCATAAGGTCAATCTCAGGTCATTTCAGAAAATTTTAGAAAAATATAGTATGGAAGACAGAATATATTTGGAAACTTAAACTCTTATATAATAAGTAGCATTTATTTTCAACTTTTGGAAAGATTCCATTAACATTTTTTATTTAATTTTTATTCAAGATTATTTTAATCCAATTGCTGAAAATTTTTATGATTGCTTATTAATATTGAAACTATAATATGGATGCCTGGGTGGCACAGTCAGTTAAGTGTCCCACTCTTGGTTTCAGGTCAGGTTGTGATCCCACCATGGTGGTGGGATGGAATCCTGAGGGCTCTGTGCTCACATGGAGTCTACTTAAGATTCTCTCTCCCTCTGCCCCTTCAGCTTGTGCTCTCTCTCTCTCTCTGAAATAAATAAATAAATAAATCTTTAAAAAAAGAATAATACTTGATTCCTAAATCTTAGAATATAATAACTGTAGGGGCCTTTATTTTACAGATAGAGAAACTGAGATCCAGAGAGGTTAAAGTGCTCAGTTCACAGAGCTAGTTAGTGGCAAATCTAGTATTAGAATCTAATTTTCCTGATCGTCATCTCATCTCACTCTATCTTACTTCCCACCACATTCTTCTCAAATTCATCATGGTCCCTAAGGACTGGGCACCACATGAATATTATGCATATTTGGATTTTATTTGCTTGTTTGTTTATATGGGGGTGGTCCAGAGAGCTAGATAAAATGCTGTGAAAATTCAGCTTTCACAGGCTATTAGACTAACTCCTAATTCACACCACTTATGTGTTTGTCCTTAGAATGCTCCATTCCGTTCTCTTTGTTTCAGGTCCACCGAGTCTTATTTATATAAGAATATTTGGATACAATAATAACCTAGCTATAGAAAGCCCTTAGGGAAGCTCTATAATTATTGAAATGATCAAGTTTCTTAGAGAAAAATCATTTTCTGAGTGATGGTATTCCTCAATGTTGGATCAAATTACTTCAAATAAATGAGACCTTAAAATTCAGAAAGACCATCAAATGTATACAAAGATAGGAAACATGCTTGTGTAGTATTTTTGGTCCCTTCTGTGTTTCCTCATCACAACGTCCTCAAATGTTTATTTGAGACTTAGAAATAATACCACTTTATACAGACTGAATGCCTGAGTCAGACACTACTTTCTCTTATTGTGATTTTAACTTATCTTTTAATCATTATAAATATAGAACAGAATTGTCTTGACCAAAATTTAAATAGCATAGGTGGCACCAGTTGTTGAGTCTTTAAAGTCTTTTTTAAGGGTTGAGGAGGATGAAAGGTGTGGTTAGGCTGGATTTTTAAAAATGTATCATAATAACTCATGCATTATGTTTTTAAAAAGACACTTAGAAAGTTGAGATTTTATAATTGCAATAGTTTGTTATTACATTATAAAGTCTTCATTATCTTAAAGTCTGTATAATGCACAGAAGAGCTGTTTATTGTACTTTAATAGGAAATGTAAATTTCTTAAAAATCTCTTAAAATATAAATTTAGTTCTCAATACTGTATGTGGTTTGCTTTTAAGGAAAGCCTCAGCAATTTTTAAAAATAAATTTGAGAACTATTTGGCAAGATGCCTAACAAGCTCTATTTTATCTGCTTTGAAAAATATGATTTTTTTCATATTTTGATAGATTTATTTGCCTAACATTAGCAGGAAAGAATTTAGATATATTATTAAGCCTATATCAAAAATTGATCATTAAAGTATTATGCATTATATGCACTTTTATAATGTACATGCATGTACTTTTAGAAGGCATATTAATATTCAATTTTGTTATTGAAAAATTCAAACATATACAAAAGTAGAGAATAATGAACTTTCATGTACAAATCACCCAGCTTCATCAGTGATCAACATTTTGCCAATCTTGTTTCATTTATCTTTTCTCTTTTTTTGAAGCAAACCCCAGACAATAATATTAATAATTACTAATTAATATCATTCACTATACAAATCATATTAAATTTTTCTTAGTTGTGAGATAAGCAAAACTTTTAATAGAACAGGTTGAACCTTTACATGATCAGGTGAGTGAAAGATATTCAGAAAGGGGAAAATAGATCTGGGGCAGAGGGCTTAATCCATTTCTGGCTCCTTGGTAAACAACAACAGAAGTAATGTTCAAGGTTTAAGAATCCTTACTTTGTAATCCCTGCAAGAGCAATCTAACAATGGGTGTGTGTGTCATGCGTATTTGTGTCCTAACGGAGAATGATGATGGCAATGTCCTTATGAGAGGTTGAGCAACACACCTTGCAACATTGTTGCTGGATGGGGTTCCCTGGGAAACCAACTCCCAACAATGACTAGTTTATGGGAGGCTTATACAGAGTACTGTTGAGATCAGCACCTGTGGAAGGGAAATGAAAGAAAGGAGGCAGGATTGGGTAGAGGGAGAAGTTGAGATGGTAATCTGTCTTAACAGAGACCTCAGCCAACCCTCTAGAAAATTCTAATCAGGGATGATGGACCTTTTGATCAGTTAGTCACCAGAGGCTAGTCACCCTGGAATGGGGTGGACAGTGGGTGAGAAGGCTCTCTTCAGCCAAGGCAGTCCCCATAGGGGCTAACAACAAATAGCTTTCCATCAGCGACACTCAACAGCTTGGAGAATAGATCCTTCCTCCCTGAAGTGGAATCTGGGCAGCACATCAGAGCATCCACTCCAAATATTTTTTAGCAGGAAAATCTGTTACCATATTTTAGGTTTTTCCTAAGTAGGAAGTTATTAAATGCTTATATATACCAGGTATTTTACATACAGTATCTTTACATCAACTTTAATCTTTACATCAACCCTGTAAGATAGTTATTATTTTCAAGATAAGTAATTTGAGAGGGGAGGTAGCCTCTCCAAGGTTACACAGCTGGTAGACTTGGAAGAATTGAGATTTCAACCAAATTCTGACTCCCAGCTCTTTCCACCAGGCAGCACAGCTGCCAGCTGTACTACTCTGTTGGTGTACCTATAATTAAAGCCCCCAGACAGCACATCCATTATTCCTTTACTTTTTGCTTTTATCTACCAGTTAGGTTAGCAATGTATGTTTTTAAAGTTTAAAGTCATGTTTATTTAAGACCTTCCAAATCTATTTGAAATTCAAGTGAAACAACTCAAGGTTGAGTAGATTTCCTGAACAGGTTGGAACTTTTTCCCTGTACTTCTTTAGAGCTTTATTGAAACCAGGAGATAACAAACAAATAAAACCCTCTCAAAAACTAACCAAAGACATCTTAATGTCTCTGTGATGATTTTTCTTTTCGATTTGTGCTACTTTGGAGAAGAGACACTAGATAATCAGTATGAATCACTGTAACCTTTATTCCTAGCCTTTCAAGCTACTGAATGGGAATAGGAGAAGCTGAGTTCTATTCATGAATCCTCCAGTATTCCTCCCTGAATGATCTAGGGAAAGACACTTAACCCACTGTATGATTTGGTTTTCTTACTTGAAAATGACTGTAATGATATCTACCTTTCCCTTACCTTATTTATTTATTTTTCTGCTGAAGACATTTGCTTGTTTAATAATAAGTAATAATTTTTAAAAATATGAAAGTATAAGTGTGTAGTCTTCCCCTCTCCCTGCTTTTTTTTTTTTTTT